>NC_134483.1:115357391-115447391 GCF_040206685.1 Ascaphus truei | reverse complement strand
ACACACACACACACACACACACACACACACACACACACACTGACACACACACACACACTGACACACACACACACACTGACACACACACACACACTGACTGACACACACTGACTGACACACACACACACACTGACTGACACACACACACTTACTGACGCGCGCGCGCGCACACCCCCACACCCACACACTGACTGACTGACTGACTGACTGCCGCACGCACACACTGACTGACTGAGGCACACACACACGCACACACTGACTGTGTGTGTGTGCGTCAGTCAGTCTGTGTGTGTGTTTGTGTTTCTGCGTCAGACTCACTGACGCGCGCGCACACACACTGACTGACTGACGCACACACAATGACTGACGCACACACAATGACTGACGCACACACACTGCATGAAGCTGTAAAGGAGGGAGGGGGGGAACTGGATTGATGTGAATGGGGGACAAACAGAGAGAGGGGGAGGGGTGAGGAGAGAGAGAGGAGCGGGAATATTACATCCCGGGCAACGCCGGGTCTCTCAGCTAGTATAAAATAAACGTAAAGAGAGGGTGCATACCATTCAATGATGGATACAAAAAAAGGAACAACAGGACAGTCACTCTTATACTCCCAGAAAGTGAATATATATATCATTTACGTGAATCACTATCCGTATTTGAAGTGTGTGTGTATATAAATATATATATACATACAAATGAGCATACAGTAATATTTCCATTTGCTATTTGCCTTGCTATGGAGGGTTTTTGTCACTTTTTTACTCACATAACTTCACATATACATACATATATAATATATATAATATATATATATATATATATATATATATATATATATATATATATATATATATATATATATGCAGTGGAAGTGTATTGTGTGTATTTACCTACACACTCACTCCACATTTCAGTAACATACATATACATCTAAATAATATTCACATATACACGTTTGCTATAAATGGAATTATTACAATTTTACATTATATACATGTGCAATGAATGGAATAAACACTGTAATAAGTTTGAAATCGCCTATCCGAGCTGCTATGCATGGCTGATCCCTTTTCTCCAGCTTCCTTGAATGTACTACTGTATGAGGAAGATCATGTGACCAGATGCTAGTGCACGTTTAGAGAGAGGGAGGGCAGTGCTGACAAAGGGGTGTGCCTGGGTTTGTGACAGGCCATGAAGGGGCAGTGCCTTAGCAAATGCTTGTTAAAATAGAATACAAGAAAATTGGTCTTTCAAAGTTGTTTTTTTAAAAACCGAAAATGCTAAAAGTATTTTTTCTTACTACAGAACTGATTTATTAAAAAAAACACACATGCAGGATATAGACTGAACTGCAGCTTTAATAGACAAATACTTTAGGTTAAACAAAGGAACAGTATACTCTTATTCGACTCTTTGGGAGGCACACAAAACCACCCTAAGAGGAACTTTGATCAGTATTGCAGCTAAAAGAAAGAGAAAGGAATGCGAACATCTTGCTGCCACAGATCAAAGTGAATGACTTAATGATAAAACATAAACAAGATAACAGTTCAACCACCCTTAAACAAATCAAAGATATTAAAATTGAATTGAACTTACTCTTAACCTCCCAAGCGGATAATTCATTATATTGGTAAAGAAGGCAATTTTTTGAGAAAGCGAACTGGCCAGATACCATGCGAGCAAATAAGTTCAAGAACAAACTCCCAAATTATATTTTTCAGCCATTAGACTGAAATCAGGAGCCCTCTCAGCAAATCCAAAATAGATCGTAGACGAATTTAAAAAATATTGCGAAGACCTCTATAACAGGGAGAAAGTGGCACACAACCCCAATACAAAAAGAGCTTTGCAGGATTTTCTAGCAAGCTCAAACCTACCAAGACTGACTGATTGGGAAAAAGAGGTATTGGGGAAGGAATTTTCTATGGAAGAAATCACCCAAGTGATCAAAAATCTGAAATTATCTAAAGCCCCGGACCCAGACGTTTTTTCAGGTCTGTAATATAAAAAATACATTAAGCTTTAAGCCCTATACCTGCTCTGACTGTTTAACGCGTTAGTGGCGGGGGCTACTTTCCCGGAACATTTGCTCCAGGCGTCTATATCACTAATCTATAAACAAGGAAAAAATCCCCTTGATTGTAAGAACTATAGACAAATATCTCTTATAAACACCGATATCACACCATGTTGAACTACACCCGACTGATAGGGACTATACGTTCTATTCCCACCCTCATGGCTGCTACAGCAGAATTGATTACTTTTTCGTCTCTTGCCAACTGGTTCCTCTGGTCTCCCGAGCTGGGATCCATGATATTTTATGGTCTGACCATGCACCGATAGAGCTAAGGTGCGAGCAGATTTGAACAGGCAGACCAGGAGCGAACTGGAAGCTCAACGAATCAATCTTAAAAATCCCTGAGATCTATGAGACGATAAAGGAAGAAATAGTTCAATTCTTCCACACAAACACAGGCTCTGTAGATTCCCAGTTTGTATTATGGGAGGCTCAAAAAGTGACGCTGAGGGGCATACTTATTAGCACCACAGCTAGGAGAAAACGGGAAAGGGACTCTAAAATTATGAAGCTTCAATCGAGATTACACTCCCTTACATCACACCATAAGAGTAACCCAGAACCTCAAATCCTACAAGAATTGAAAGATACCAAAATTGAATTGAACATGTTGTTGACCTCCAGGGCAGATAACTCACTGAGTTGGTCTAAGAGGAAATTTTACGAAAAAGCAAACAGGCCGGATACTATGCTGGCTTGAGCGTTAAGAGACAGACAAGTGAAGTTTAATATCCAAGCTATACGCTTAAAATCAGGCACCCCCACGGCCAACCCTAAGAAAATAGTAGGGGAATTTGGCTCGTTCTACGAAACATTATATAATGGAGAGAGGAGAGAGAGGCCATGGGCGCTGATTTCTCTATAGAGGAGGTGTCACAAGCCATTAAGGAACTCAAACCCTCAAAAGCCCCAGGGCCAGATGGCTTCTCAGGGCTATACTATAAGAAATTTGCCAAAGTACTAGCCCCTAGGTTGCTCCACGTGTTCAATGCAATATTAGAAGGAGCCCCCATCCCCAGAGAGATGTTACAGGCGTCTATATCATTAATCCATAAACCCGGTAAGGATCCACTGGATTGCAAAAGTTATAGGCCCATATCCCTAATCAATACTGATATTAAAATATATGCTAAACTATTGGCCAATTGATTATGTCTAATCCTACACAGACTTATACACCCAGATCAGGTCAAATTTATTAAAGGTAGACAGGCAGCGGACAATACCCGTCAATTTATTGATCTGGTAGAATTGGCCAATAAAAATAACACACACAAAGTATGCTGTTAAGTCTGGATGCAGAAAAAGCTTTTGATAGGATAGACTGGCCTTACCTGGAGGAGACGCTTGCGGCATTTGGCTTTGGGGATCAGGTGAGTAGAGCGATTCTCTCGCTGTACTCAGGACCTACCGCCAGGGTAATACATCAGGGCTTTCCATCTCTCCCATTCCAAATTAAGAGTGGCACAAGACAGGGATGTCCATTATCCCCTCTTCTGTTCGCTCTATGTATAGAACCACTGGCGGCGCAAATTAGAGGCAACCCGGACATCTCATGGTTAAGCGCATATTTTCAAACACATAAAGCGGTCCTGGATGCAGATGATATCCTACTAATTATCTCAAAGCCCCTCACCTCCTTGCCAAACCTATTGGATTTATTCAACAGATTCTCGAACATTTCGGGATTTAAAATAAGTCAAGCTAAATCTGAAGCCCTCAACATCAATCTCCCTAGACACGTAGAGAAGTTATTGCAACTGAATTTTAACTTCCACTGGCAACAGAACTATATCAAATATCTAGGAGTCCACATAACCAAGAACATCAAAGATATTTACAATGCAGATTACCCCAACCTAATTCGGACGTTGATAGCTGACCTCCATAAATGGTCCTCTATACGAATATCCTGGATAGGTAGGATACATAGCGTCAAAATGAACTTACTCCCCCGTATCCTATACCTTTTCCAGACGTTACCAGTGCCACTCAGACTGAAGGATTTGCTCTCACTTCATTCTGAAATCTCTAAATTTATCTGGGGAGGGAAAAAACCGAGAGTCAACAAATTAAATATGAAAAGATCTGTCCTAGCGGGGGGCCTAGCAGTACCCTGCCTGCTCTCATACTACAAAGCGGCTCAATTAAGCCAAATTGTTCAATGGCAATTCAATCCACATCTAAAACGGTGGGTGGAATTAGAGAGTGCTGCCTGCGCTCCTTTAAAATTACGCAACTTGATTTGACTACCTAAAACAGCACGACGATCTGCTGACATGCCGCTTTCCCCAATGACCAACTCATTGTCTATCTGGGAGGCTAATAAGACTAAATACTCCCTCACAACGAGTAATTCTCCAATGTCCCCAATTTGGAACAATCCCAAGTTCGCTCCTGGCCTACAAGAGGGAGATGCATCAATGTGGAAACAAAAAGGTTACATACGGATAAAATATCTGGACGGATACAATAGCAAGATTAAAACGTTTGATCACGTCAGGCTAGAAAAAGATATACCCCACTCAGAATTTTTTAGGTACCTCCAGCTCCGAGCATTTTATAACAAATTTGCCCCAATTCGAAATCGAATGTGGTTTATCTGCCAGATGGAAAAGTTGACGAGTCTAGTTAACGACACTGGCACCAAATATCTCAAAGTATGGACGCCTTGGTTGGCGCAGACGGATATCCCCGGGGTTGAGAGGAACACAATCTGGCTGTGATAGATACAGATGCGTTCTTCTTTAGGAGTGGAAATCCAGCTCCCGACGACTACACAGACAAATAGACAGCCTACAGAGGTGATAAACTGGAGAGGATGCAACCCACAAAGAGCCTTACCAGGAGCAGTTGAGGGACCAAGCACGAGCGGATGCTCCTCTCGTCCGCACCGCCCCTTAATAACCCCTTCCTACCTCCCTCTTTTTTTTTTTTATTTATTGTTTTTGTTTCTGTTAATTTGAATTAATTGTATTATGTGATTGATGTTATTATCTTTATTACTAGCCCACCCAAAACAACCCGGTTAAGTAGGGCCCGAAAAACCGGGATATGTCTCACGAACTGACATACGGTACTGTCTATGGCAGAGATTAACACTAAGAATATATATAATCTATACCGTATTTTGTATCACTTGTTTGGAAAAAATGCAATAAAATCTAAAATAAAATAAAAAAGTGAGGAGGAGAATCGAGTGTGAGATGCGGGATTTGATCGGAAGCCAGGAGAGGGATTTCAGTAGGCGAGACACGGAGATAGATTTAGGAAAGAGCAGAGCGATTTTGGCAGCAGCGTTTAGGATAGATTGTAGAGGAGACAGGTGAGAGGCAGGAAGGCCGGACAGCAGGAGGTTACAGTAATCAAGATGGGAGAGAATGAGGGCCTGAGTCAGAGTTTTAGCAGTCGAGCAACAGAGGAACGGGCGTATCTTAGTGATATTGCAGAGGAAAAAGCGATAGGTTTTAGAAACGTTTTGAATGGGAGAGGAGAATGTGAGAGAGGAGTCCAGTGTGAGCCCTAAGCAGCATGCTTGGGCTACTGGGTGAATGATCGTACTTCCAACAGTAATGTGGAAAGAGGTAGTAGGGCCAGGTTTGGGAGGAAGTATGAGGAGTTCTGTTTTTGCCATGTTGAGTTTAAGGCGGCGGAGGGCCATCCAGGATGATATAGCAGAGAGACATTCAGAAACTTTGGTTTGTACAGCAGGTGTAAGGTCGGGTGTTGAAAAGTAAATGTGTGTGTCGTCAGCGTAGAGGTGATATTTAAACCCAAGAGATGTTATTAGGTCACCTAGAGGGAGTGTGTACAGAGAAAAGAGAAGAGGTCCCAGGACAGAGCCCTGGGGTACCCCCACAGAGAGATCAATAGAGGAGGAGGTGGTGTTAGCAGAAGAGACACTGAAAGTACGATGGGAGAGTTAGAGATACAGGATAGAGCTTTGTTCCGAATACCAAGAGTATGGAGAATGTGAAGGAGAAGAGGGTGGTTCACGGTGTCAAATGGTGCAGAGAGGTCGAGTAATATGAGCAGAGTGTAATGACCTCTGTCTTTGGCAGCATGGAGGCCATCAGTTATTTTAGTGAGGGCTGTTTCCGTGGAGTGAGCAGTGCGGAAGCCAGATTGTAGAGGGTCTAGGAGGGAATAGGTGTTGAGAAAATGAAGCAAGCGAGAGAATACAAGATGTTGAAGGAGTTTAGAGGCAAAAGGCAGGAGGAAGACAGATCGATAGTTAGAAGGACAGGTAGGGTTAAGCTTGCTGTATTTGAGTAATGGTATAACTGTTGCATGTTTGAAGGAGGAGCGAAGGGTACCAGAGTAGAGGGAGGAGTTAAAAATGTGTGTTAGCGTAGGGATAATAGTAGGACCAAGAGGTTTTAGGAGATGGGATGGAATGGGGTCAAGTGAGCAAGTGGTAGAGGGAGAAGAGGAGATCAACAGTGACACATCCTTCTCTGAGACAGTGGAAAAGGAGTCAAGGAAGGCAGAAGGAGAGTTAGGAAGAGGTGTAGGATGGGAGGAAAAACAGAGGGGATGTTCTGACGTATGGATTCCACCTTTTCCTTAAAAGCGTCTAATTATATTTAATTGCATAGCAGCGTCAGAGAGGGATGTAAAGTAATAGGAGGGAACACATGGACTCACCATACTTAGCCCTGAGGAAGAAGGAACACCTTCAAAATGCGTAGGGTTGCCAGAAGACCAGTGTTGGGAGAGCACAAGAAACCGGAAGTGACGCGGAACGGCGGTGGGAGTCGCGGAAACTGGCGCAGAATTCTGAGTCCTTGAGCTTGTCTCAGACTTATTTACACTGTCAGTGTGAGTGTACCCTGAATCTTTTATATAAAGTTGGACTTTTTAACCAATAAGGCTTCTGAATCCTTCTATACTACACGGAAGCGGAGGAATTAAAGGAACCTTTAAGTGCTTGAACACAGGTACTTACTGTACATGTAAGTGCATACCTCACCATTTGCATTGCACATACAACATTGCGAACGTGCTTCACTATTGTGCCTTTCTTTCTCTTCTTTTCTCTTCCCTTATATGATGAGGTGCGCCGAATGTTGCAAAGGAAGCAAAAGCAAGATTTAATAACATCATTTACAGCATATGAGGGAGAAAGAGAGAAAAAAATGAAATATAACCCCAAGGCAGTTTACTTGTGAAAATGGCAGGGTAGTAGTGTTATAAAGTCTGATGGTAAAGGTACAATGAGGGTTAGTTTTGGAAGGAGTATGAGGGGTTCAGTCTTAGACAAGTTTGAGGCAGGCAGAGATTTCTGATAAGTGATCTGTGGGAAGCATCTCTGTTGGACTTTGCGTGCTGCCGATTGAACAGAGAATCATTGATTACAGGAAAGATCATCACCTATACAGAAGATCAGGTAATTTTTTTACTTATGTATTTATATACATTTTATTACATACTAGCTGATATTCCCGGGATTGTAGAGGGGGGGGGGTGAAAGGCAGGGGCGGGGGGGTGAAAGGCAGGGGTGGGGGGGTGAAAGGCAGGGACAGGGGGGGGTGAAAATCAGGGGGGGTGAAAGGCAGGGGCAGGGAGGTGAAAGGCAGGGGCGGGGGGGTGAAAGGCAGGGGGGGTGAAAGGCAAGGGCGGTGGTTGAAAGGCAGGAGGAGGTGAAAGGCAGGGGAGGGGGGTGAAAGGCAGGGCGGGGTGAGTCAAAGGCAGGGGCGGGGGGGTGAAAGGCAAGGGCGGAGGGGTGAAAGGCAGGGGCGGGGGGGAAAGGCAGGGGCGTGGGGCTGAAAGGCAGGGGCGGGAGGTTGAAAGGCAGGGGTGGGGGGTGAAAGGCAGGGGTGGGGGGGGGTTAAAGGCAGGGGTGGGGGGTGTGGTGAAAGGCAGGGGTGGGGGGGGTGAAAGGCAGGGGCGGGGGGTGAAAGGAAGGGGCGGGGGTGAAAGGCAGGGGCGGGGGGTGAAAGGCAGGGGTGGGGGGGTGAAAGGCAGGGGTGGGGGGGTGAAAGGCAGGGGCGGGGGGTGAAAGGCATGGGTGGGGGTGTGTGAAACACAGGGGGGGGTGAAGGGCAGGGGGGTGAAAGGCAGGGGCGGGGGGTGAAAGGCAGGGGCGGGGGGTGAAATTCAAGGGCGGGGGGTGAAATTCAAGGGCAGGGGTTGAAAGGCAGGGGCGGGGGGTGTGAAAGGCAGGGGCAGGGGTGTGAAAGGCAGGGGCAGGGAGGGTGAAAGGCAGGGCCGGGGGGGGTGAAAGGCAGGGCCAGGGGGGGTGAAAGGCAGGGCCAGGGGTGGGTGAGAGGCGGGGCCAGGGGGGGTGAAAGGCAGGCCCAGAAGGGGGGGTGAAAGGTAGTGCCGGGGGGGTGAAAGGCAGGGCTGAGGAGGGTGAAAGTCAGGGCCAGGGAGGGAGGTGAAAGGCAGGGGGGGTGAAAGGCAGGGCCAGGGGGGGTGAAAGGCAGGGAGAGGGGGGGGGGGGCGGGTGAAAGGCAGGGCCAGGGGTGGGTGAAAGGCAGGGCCACGGGGGGTGAAAGGCAGGGCCAGGGGGGGTGAAAGGCAGGGCCTGGGGGGTGAAAGGCAGGGCCAGGGGTGGGTGAAAGGCAGGGGCAGGGGGGTGAAAGGCAGGGCCAGGGGGGGGTGAAAGGCAGAGCAAGGCGGCGTGAAAGGCAGGGCTGGGGGGGTGGGGGGGGGAGGCAGGGCCAGGGGGAGGGTGAAAGGCAGGGCAAGGGGGGGGAAAGGCAGGGCCGGGGGGGTGAAAGGCAGGGCCAGGGGGGGGGGGGGGTGAAAGGCAGGGCCGGCGGGGGGTGAAAGGCAGGGCCGGGGGGGTGAAAGGTAGGGCCGGGGGGGTGAAAGGCAGGGTCGAGGGGGGTGAAAGGCAGGGCCGGGGGGGTGAAAGGAAGGGCCAGGGGCGTTTAAAGGCAGGGCCAGGGGGGGTGAAAGGGAGGGCCGAGGAGGGGGGATGAAAAGCAGGGTGGGGGGGGTGAAAGGCAGGGCAGGGGGGGTGAAAGGCAGAGCAGGGGGGTGAAAGGCAGGGTCGGGAGGGTGAAAGGCAGGGCCAGGGGGGGAGTGAAAGGCAGGACTGGGGAGGGGGTGAAAGGCAGGGACACATGTAAGATCCTTCCCCCTGCAGTTCCTCACCTCGCACCCGGCCACACTCCTCCTCGGGCTACCCCTGGGGCTCTCCTCCCTCCTGGCCTCTGTCGGCTACCGTTCTGACCCTGGGGATGACACAGAGGAGCTGGGCCGCGGCCTCACCTCCCCACTGCCTCCTGGGCCGGCCTCTTCCTCCTCCTCTTCCTCCAGGTTGTAACGGGCGGGGACGAAGCTGCCCTGGCAGCCCCACGCGCACTCGTGGGCCATGTGGAATGCGAAGTTCTTTGGCAGCTTGGACGCTCGGTGCTCGTGGCAGAGGCGCGCGCATCTCACCCCCGGCCACGCATCTCACTCCCCTCTGGCTGCAGGTAGGAACCGGTGAAGGGAGAGAACCGGCGAGAGAGCCAGAGGAGCGCTCTCAGGGATGGGGAGCTGGGGGAGCGGCCTGTGGGGGGGGAGAGCCGGAGGTAGCGTGCTCTAGGGGGGGGGACCGTGTTCAAGGGGGGGGGAGGTGGAGCGGTCTGTGGGAGGGAGAGCGCCGGGGAAAGGGAGCGCCCGGGGAGCGGGCTCAAGGGCGTGGAATGTGTGAGGCTGCTGGCATGTGTTGTGGTGTGGGAATGTAACAGTGGGCTAGAGCACCGGCAAATGAGAGCTGTGGAGGGGGCGAGACACACGGGGGAGTGGCAGACACACCGGCCAATAAGAGCCCGGCCGTGGGTGGGCGGGCGGACCGACGGACCAATCAAATGGTCTACAGACACTCACAACCAAGATTTTGTGTTTTATATATATAGATGTTAAAAAAAAAACAGCTCTTTTAAAATGCATCACTTGTAGCTCAATTTCAAAATCATATTTGGTGGAACCGCACCTTTAACTACCACTTTCTCTTAGGAAGATTCATTCCCATTTGTTTCCAGAAACGAATGGGTTAATATTTTGATTGACATCCTTCGCCCTGGGGTCTTTAACAGTGATCAAGACATAGAGTCTCAACCCTTGACAAAGCTAACATTGCAAAACATACGTTGGGTCGACTAGTTATGATGTCAATGATCTGTGGATAGCACACAGAATGGCTTCCAAGTGATTCCCAAGCATCCCGTTCTTTACTAAACTTTCTTTATAGCTCACCTCACAGACTTCTAATCATCATACTAAGCCTAATTTGATTTTATTATCACTTCATTTTAACTACTTGTAATAGGGAGGTGCAGACGTACACACTGCCTCCCCCAAAAAATCAAAAAACACATCCAATGAAGAAACCTGTAAAAAGAGACATTTACAAACATTCAATATATTACTTACCATTAGAAGCGGTGGCCCTCCGACTCCCGGGGAAACAGGAAGCTCACGTACCTTGAAGGCCTCCAACAGCATCCGATGCCATCCGCAATGAAGATCCGGATCAGGTACCCAAATCTTCTTTTTTCTTTCTTTAATCACCTTCTTCTATCTTCATCTGTCACCATTTCTTGATCTTCTTTATCTTCTATCATCACCTGTCAATCCAAAAATCCCCATGGTAAATCCCAACCGATGTTGTCTCATCGTCTTCTTGGGCTCAAATGAGCCGTCACGGCCTTAAATAGGGCTTGTGACATCATATTTGGACATCATATGATGGTTAACAGCCACCTGATTAGCTGTTTAAACCATGTTCCGACTTTAATTATTTTTTTTTTACATGATGTCACTTAAAGGGAATGATGCCAGCCAATCAGAATGGCTGTGGTTCATTTGCCTTTAAGATGACGTGACGAAGCCGGCGTCACATGGTATTTCAGCCAATCAGATCGTGGGAACAAATTCCACACTCTGATTGGTTGAAATACCATGTGACGCGGGCCTTCTTGGATTTAGTGAAGTCATCTTAAAGGCAAATGAAGCACAGCCATTCTGATTGGCTGGCATCATTCCCTTTAAGTGACGTCATGTAAAAAAAAAAAATTAAAGCGGGGTCAGCCGAGGACACCAGCGCGACCCCCGGCCTCCCTCGGGGACCCCCGCGGGGTCAGCCGGGGACACCCGCCGGCCTGTTGTATGGGTTTTGCGCCTGCAAAAAGGTAAACAAAGAATTTTTTCAAAGTCCTGCTTTTTTTATCACCTGCCTTTAGCTGGTGAGCTTTATTCAGCGTAACTTTCACGTACGATAAGTTTGGGTTGCTTAGTGAATCCCGCAGGAGGGCAGGATTCAGCGCAAACAGCTCATCGTACGAGCAAAGTTGTACTTTGAAAAATTTCCAGGAAAAAGTCAGTTTTAGAGCGCAAAGTAGGAATAGGATATTCAGCGCTCGTGCTGCAGAAGTGATAGTTGGAATAATCCCTGTGCTGCACGTGCATGGAGCGTCTCCCCAGAGGCTCCCACTTCAGAGGTGATCCCCCCTCAAGAGGGGGGAGGACACCCTGAGAAACAGAGAAAGAAAATTGCACAGAAGCGCACAAGGGATGGAGTTAATAACAGTATTTTAATAAAACAAACACATAAATGGCTGAGAGGATCCAACCCCTTCTCAGCTCAAAAAGTAAAAGTAAAATGCCCAGAAATTAAAGCCATACATATGGTCTCTTAACATAAAATGTCTAGGAAAAATACATCACATACAACAAAAAACATTCAATGTAAAAGTAAACAAAGAAAGTACTAACAGCCCAAGGGGATTTAAATAAAAACCGCCATAGAGGTCTAAATACCCGCTGACAGGGGGAGACGGACACTTACACTAGGGCAAAGGTGGGGGTCCACAGATGACCGCACAGGATCCGGATCGCGGCACCTGATGCCGCAGGATGGGCTCGGGGCTCCCGGCAGCTCTCTTCTCCCACGTGCCTGCCTGTGGGTGTGGTGATAAATCCGGGATGCGAGGCTCACGTGTCCGCTTGATCCGGTCCCCGGTACTGCTCGCTGCAGGTCCGTACCGCGGACGTGGAGCGCTGTGCTGAGCGTGACCAAGCCGCAGGACCTGCGTGCTTCCCTGGGCTACAGGCAGAGCACTCTGGACCCCCAGACCGCGGGGACCCCCGCGGGGTCAGCCGGGGACACCCGCCGGCCTGTTGTATGGGTTTTGCGCCTGCAAAAAGGTAAACAAAGAATTTTTTCAAAGTCCTGCTTTTTTATCACCTGCCTTTAGCTGGTGAGCTTTATTCAGCGTAACTTTCACGTACGATAAGTTTGCGTTGCTTAGTGAATCCCGCAGGAGGGCAGGATTCAGCGCAAACAGCTCATCGTACGAGCAAAGTTGTACTTTAAAAAATTTCCAGGAAAAAGTCCATTTTAGAGCGCAAAGTGCCAGTTTGCGCGGCTTAGTGAATAGCGCTCGGCGGAACTTCACGTTCTAAGAGCACTTTGCGCTCTTAAAACGACTTATCACTGCTTAGTGCATAGCCCCCGTACTGTGATAACATTGCTCACTTTATTGCAATTTATTTCCCCATGTTACAAATACCTGCATGGATATGAGCTGTTTCTTTACAGAAAAATAATTACGAATGATTATTAATGATTAATAATCATTAATGATTTTTATTGCATTAGACAAAATGTTTAAACCTGTTTTTCAAATGAAGAACACCAATGTTTTGGCAAAGAGTAATCTGCTTGATCATATTATATTGAATAGAGAGTGCATACAAGTAAAGGAACACTGTCCTCCCTCCCGCACTGTACTGTGCTGCGGAACATGTCGGCACAATACAAATAACATGAATTGGAGCAGTATATGCAGAATGCAAAATGTGTCCAAAGAAGTGTGTGTGTGTGGGGGGGGTGGGGGGGGAGTGTACTCACTTACCAATATTACACACATAAAAGGAGATTTAACTTAAGTTTTTATTAAACGTTGAACAGGCTTATACTGTACAGCAGATGTCAGATTTATTTCAAAGTAAAAGGTAGTCAAACAACCAAGAAGTAATCCATTAATGTTGTCACTGCTATCAGTTCTTTTTGTTGTTAAGAGATGGCACTTCAACTACAATCCTTTAATCTAAGTCATACATTATACATCTGGGTTTATACTTCTCCAGTGAAGAGAATAAAAAAAGATGACTAATAATGTTACTGTATAACTTGTAAACATGGAGGTTTAGTTTGATCAGTTTGACATCAATGTTTATCTTCACTGTACTTATCAATAAAAGCCACTTGTGAATTGATTTCACTTTTTTTTTTGGTAACACATTTTATTAAAGATTTTCATGGATAAAATAATGTAAAAGCAGGGAGTAGGGTTCAAGATACAAGTTAAATTGTGTACTTTGGGAATATAGCTTAAGATGAAAAGTATACCTCAACAAAAGACCAGCAGAGGTACAGCGTCACAATATACTGGGGCCATCCTCTTGAGTAGAAGGCCCGCATCGATCCGGGGGAAAGATTCACCTAGGATTGGTTAATATGATCAGGGACTCAGAAGAGGCTTGTGGTTGGGTTAAGGCTAGAGCTGGAGCTGCCTGTGTGGGAAAGCCAAGGTTGCCAGACTCTCTGGAATTTAATTCAGATAACTGGTCCTCTTCCATTTGGGAGACGAACCACAATGTACTACTAATACTAGAGAGGAATGGAATTTCTCTCTGCTTCCAGAGTGCTGCCTACTCACATATTGTTGCAGTTTCTATATGTAAAACCAATTTGTTCTCGGACTTAGATACATCTTTGAGAGGCCTATTTAAGAGGAAGAGGTACAGGAACAGGGAGAAGTCTATATTCAAAATCTGTTGCGACCAATTCTTTACACTATTCCAAAGGCGTGCAACAGGAGGGCAGGAGTACTACATAGAGTAAGAAGGATGCCTGTTCCCCGCAACCCTTTGGACACAGCAGCGAGTTGCCTGGTAACAATATAGATAATAACAAGGGCATCTGCTACATATCAGCATGACCATGTACACATTCTCATTGATGGTTATGCATATGCAGCTGCTAGACGCTGCATCAAATATTTCTTCACAATCTTCCCCATCCAGCTTATCATGAAGTTCAACCTCCAATTGTCTAGTGAACTTTCATTTGTATTGAGGATCTATCTCTGGGCAAGAAAAATAACCATAGAGTTGCGATGCGAGTTCCTGCTTGTCTACAGTCCCCAGAATTTGCCTCTTGAAGTTTGACAAAGCAAAGCCAGTGTTTAAGATGGTATAAAAAGCTATGATTTTCAAAAAGTGGAATAGTCTGCCCTTAGGCAGACCCTTTTGTTTGGAAAAATAGTCAAATTGACTGATTTTGAGGTCTATGCTTAAATCATTTAGTCTCCTAATGTTTGCTTTGGCCCAATGTAGACATGCACTTTTTGATAAGCCTGGCTCAAGGGAGTTTTTAAGCATATGTTTGTATTTACATTTCCCCCCATAATTTTAACGTATGAGAAATTGTAGCTAAAACTTCGTATTTTTAAACTCTCAATAATTGACTGAACCATAGAACCGTGACTAGTTTTCATGTGTAGATCAAAGAAGCCTTTAGGGCCACCCACCTTCTGAGCTCTTGGTTTGCATGCCATACCTCTAATTGGCCCACTTGGGCCACATTGTAATAAGAAACTAGGCAGGGGAGGTCCATCCCAACAGCTCAGTGGGATAAGTAAGAATGTGTCTGTTGACTCAACAGTTTAGGATTGTTTGTTTGGTAAAGCGTGTTATACTTATTAAGAGGAAAACACCTAGATATCTGAAGGATTTGGGTTTCCACTTAAATTCGATATTTAGTTCTAATAATTTGACCACTTCTCTTTTCAGATTAATGTTAAGGGCCTAAGATTTACAATGATTAATCTATAAGATGGACAATTTATTGAAATGCACAAGTTCTGTAAACAAATTGGGCAGGAAGTTAGAGACTTTCATTGAGTGAGAAAAAGGTCATTGGCAAATAAAGCCTGTTTTAACACTTGGTTCACGGCTTTATCCCTGATATATTAATATTACTCCTTACAGGAGTGTAAAAAGCAGACAACCCTGTTGTGAGACACTTTTTATGAAGAACAAGCCAGAGAGAAATCTCCTTGCATACTCTAGCTGTTGGGGTGGTATATAATGAGAGGACAGGTTCCACCAAAAACTAAGGCCTTCTGGGTTTCAAGTATATATAATCATTCAACTCGATCAAAGGTCTTTTCAGTGTCTCATTCAAGCAACACTGAAGGTCTTCGCCAAGACAGTCAGGTCAATTAGTTGCCTAATGTTGTCAGTGGCTTGTATGTCTTGTACAAAGCAGACCTGATCTGCACACAATGAATAAGGGAGGTTGGACTGCACTAAGTCTATTCACCAAGATCTTTGAGAATATTTTTATGTCTGAGTTGATTAACAAGATCGGTCTATAACTTGCACAAAAGGATGGGTCCTTGCCTGTTTTATCTACTGTATATTGGAGATAGATACTTGGAGCATGCTGGGCGAGAAAGAAGAGTAATTATGTACAGAATTGAACAAATTCAAGAGGTGCAGGGAGAGAATGCTAGATGATTTTTGTAGTAAATTATAAAAAATCCGTCAGGCCAGGGTTTTTTGAGGAGTTTAAATATTTTATAACAAAGAGTAATTCCTCGAGTTAATTGTTGGCATAACAAAATTCTTATCAGGAGCACTCAAATTTTGGCAATTGGTCAAGTCTAGATATGTATATAGAAGGTTATCATAGTGGTAATTGTGGAAGACTTTATTTCCGGCATAGCGTTTGTAATAGAATTTTTGGAATTCTTTAACTATCATATTAGGGTTGATGTTAATTTGCCTGATTTCAGGCACATAGAGTGGATACTGTAAGAAGATTGTTTATTTCTTAGTTTGACCACTAACAGAGAATATTGTTTGTTAGCCTTCTCAAATAATATCTTCCTTGTCCACCTCAGGGATTGCTCAGGAAGTGTTGCAAGGTATAATTTCAATTATGCCCTTACCTCCTTCAATCTCTTCAATGATTCTTCAGCGGGGTCCTTCTTATGCAATTTAGATTGGGTATCAATGTTAGTTTGTAAGGTTTTCATTTGTTCTAATGTCTCTCATTTTCTATTTGCAGCTATGCTTAGCAATCTACTGTACCTCTAATTGGCTCCTTATAGGACCAGAGGGTGAATACATAACATGCTTATCACACACATTAGTTTGGAAAACAAACATCAGTTCCATTAATACCAGCACCGGAGACCCCCGGCATGAATCCGATGCATGAAAAATGCATTTACAGGCAACTTCATTACCTTAGTGGCTAACCACTAAGGCAATGAAGGGGTTAACCACCAGTGTCATCCTTATTGTGGGTAGCGGGGGTGGGTGAAGGGGGTATTTGGCCTCTGGTGGGTGTTTAGGCCTTGTGGGGGGCTTACGAGTTGACTTAACCCCTTCATTACCTTAGCGGTTAGTACCGCTAAGGTAATGAAGGGGTTAATCCCTACTGCTATCCACCCGGTAGAAGGAAAAAACAGAGAATGAACCCTGAGTAGCTGATGCTACAAACTAGGCAGGTAAGTTCAGTCCATAAAATTCAGAAATATTCACCTCAGCATCAAGGAATAAACCACTAAATCCATGAAATATCCTCCATAGAAGAACGAACTAACCCTGGATGGGGGGCTGTATAGCATAACTGGTAGAAATACAAATGAGCCTCATCAGTGACGTGCCCCTAGGTAAGTCAAAGAACCCAGAAAATGCTAGCCTCACCTGCATCCGGTATACAACGGAGGATCGATCAGCTGGCAAGTAATCACGATGAATCAGTGTAAACTGCCGGGTGTCGCTGAAAAGAGACGGCGTGGTGCTCCAGGCTGCTGGTAGAGGTGGCGTGCTCCTGCCCATTTTAGGTACAGAGGGAAAAGGGGAACTCGGCCGTCACTGCTCTTCCAAAAAACCAACCAAGCGCATAAAAATAAAAACTTTATTTAATCAAAAAAGGAAGACATCCACAAAGAGTGTTCTTACTTTTTGTGGATGTCTTCCTTTTTTGATTAAATAAAGTTTTGTATTTTTATGTGCTTGGTTGTTTTTTTGGAAGAGCAGTGACCGCTGAGTTCGCCTTTTCCCTCTATCCACCCGGTAGGCCTAAACACCCATCCTTGGGCTAATACCCCTTTCACCCACCCCCGCTACCCACAATACAAAAAATACACACATTGCAACACACTAACCCCGCCCCCAGTGACATCACGCGATGGCAAAGAACTACCCGCCCCCAGTAACATCACGCGATGGCAAAGAACTACATTTCCCATAATGCTATGCACCTCGTGTAAAAATGGCAGCTAATAACTTTGAAATCTGCATTAAGAGACTGCAGACAGGTGTGTGCTGTGTGTGACTGTGCTGTGTGTCACTGTTGTATTCACGCGCTGAAGGTGAAGCCAGGTATCATTCCACAAGTTTCAAAATTGTTGCTATATAAAGACGTGCAACAGGCATTTCTGTCACTCTCTTACGAATACTGCTAAAGTGTTATTAGAGCCTCTGTTGAAAATTTAAATAGTGCTTTGAGATTCAGTGTGGAGTATATTGTAGTACTGCTTACTGATTCAGTCTGGTGCATTTTTAATAGTGTTTTTTATTCAGTCTGCTCATTATGGTTGTAGTGCTTTTTTCATCAAGTCTGCTGGATTCAAAATGGCTCCAAAAAAACGCAAACACATTGGACAACTTAATTCGAAAGCAAACAAATCAAAATGACTGCGCCCCACTGAGACAACCGAACAGCGTGAGACCCCACTTCAAAAAACATTTACTCAATTTTTCTTTTCACCTTTCTTGTGGAGCCTTTCCGAAAACCGTAAAGCTACCTTAAGATATTTCTAACAAATAGTACCTATGAGAAAATGAAATCCCGGGCAACGCCGGGTATATAAGCTAGTTGAGTATAAAAATGTTTATATGGAAAAGTATAAAAATTCACTTACAAAAATGCAATTGTAAAAGGGCACATAACACTAATGAGTGTGGTGGAGAAACAACACATCACGACCGCTCACCACCCCGCCTGCGTCAGACGTCCGTTCACAGAGACTCTCTGGGTTTGGTCAGTCCTCAGCCGGCAGATGTTCTTTGCTGACCTCGCGTCTTCGCGTCCCCAGGAGGGTGACGTCACCCTTCCGGCTTCTGTGGTGCGTTTGCAGCGGGCAGTGCGTCTCCTACTTGCTCGGTATAGTGTTCGTGCTACAAGATAGAGGGATCCTACCACTCTACGCATTTTGTTCAATCAAATCACGGCTTTATCATGTCTTTACTCTCAACATACAGAGGGCCAGATGCACTAAACGCCATTAAATCAGGGAAACTAACATCATGTCACCTATATAGTTTAACGATATCCACTAAGCTAATGATATGCAAAAACAACGGACGTATGGATAAATGCAGTAACGGGAAAATTATTAGCACACAGATGCAATAACCAATACAATGCACATGTCTATTAAAAAAAAAACAACTTGATTTCGAATTAACACACTTCCACGCTTAAACCGTGTAATGCATGTGTGTTACCTAAACATAACAAGCATGTGCATGCTAAATTTCAAATAAATACAGAGCACAAGAAGATTGTAAGCCATTTTAGCCTAATGCTATCAATATGGCTGAGGAGGCTTCCAACTCTGCTGCTGCTGCGGCTAAAACCTCTAAGCTTTTTAGCATACAGTAACATATACTGTTGCAGAATTGGAAATCCTAATTAATGGGATAGTGGATATCCAGCCAAAAGTTGGCAGCATATTCTTCAGGATTTCAATGCCAAGAGTATACTGTGCACACAATGAATATGCTGTAGAAATGGGAGGAAAATAGCAAATGGCAAACACAAACTAAAGAAGAATTTTGCTGACTGCGCTGAAGACACCAGGCACACAGGAGGAGGACTATCCCCAGAGGTACAAGTTTCCGCATATGAGAGAAGAATGATGGACGTCAGCTCAACTGCTCCGGTTGTTAGAGGTAGGAGGAGTTAGGTTAGATTGATGGGACTATAAATACAGGAGTTCTGGATTAATACAATAACTCCTGATGAAGCCAGTCTATCTGACAAAATGCGTTGAAAGATGGAAGTTCACAGTTAATCGGAGAGCCAAGCAGTGAGATGACTGGATGATCGCTGGTAGACCACAGGAAATTTCCATTCGATAGCGAGGTTTGAAGCAGTGACCCTGAGACACTTACGGCAGACGCTTGATTTGAGGAGGTGGATCAAGCTGAAACGCTGCCTGAGAGAGGTACAGTAGAGATGCTGCAGCTTGGAGGATTTCAAATCAGCCATGAAACCGACCGACATGAATGAACGGAGCGTCCACTGAGGGATCTGATGTCCTGCTTTGTTAATCATTGCTCTGCCTGATTTTCTTGTTCATTTATGAGTAAGAGCCGCATACCTTTTAATAACATATATTTATACGTTTTGACATATTACATTATTAGTCTCCCAGTTTCTTCTCCCCTTCTCTCCCTACAGTGTTTTATGTTATATGGTGCATTGTCTGTGAGTGATGTTTGTTCTATTTGTTTTGTATATCATAATACTATAGAGTAGCCTCTCTTTGGGGACTTTGTTTGCTCAGTTTCCAGACTTTCCAACAATGGTGGAAACAGAGGATCTTCCTGAGGAACAACCTGAAGTGAAATGGAGTGTGATGCTGCAATAATTAGAGAGAGTTCCATCTGTAGCATATAATAAGCATGATAATCCAGATGACAATGGAGTGTCCAGGAGAGATGAATAAATATACAATAGGAAGGGATATGTGTCTAGTGGAGTCCACTTGACAACCACAGATTAAACACAATAATGAACACCCAACGAAGTATAAACAAATCAGGAAATAAAGTTGCACAGGTGTACATATACATATATGACAGGGCACTGCGGCCCTTTACCTGTGTGCTTCTGTGGACATTCCAGACACCAGGGGCGTGCAGTCCATCCAAAGGTAGATTCAAGTGAGTAGTTGTAGATGATGAGCAGCACAGCCAGAAGAATCCAACTTCAAACTTGACCGGAGAGAAGAAAAAAAGCGAGCACTTCAAAATAGCAACAAGGTCTGGTTTATTGCAGGCTAGACAACAATAACAGGACCACACGAACGTACCTATGCGTTTCGTGCACACAGCACTTGATAATGCACTTGTTAAAGTGCTGTGTGCACGAAACGCGTAGGTGCGTTCGTGTGGTCCTGTTATTGTTTGTCTAGCCTGCAATAAACCAGACCTTATTATTACCATTTTGAAGTGCTCGCTTTTTTCCTTCTCTCCGGTCAAGTTTGAAGTTGGATTCTTCTGGCTGTGCTGCTCATCATCTACAACTACTCACTTGAGGAACAACCTGGTAAGTTCAAACAAACAACTTATACAGTATAATACAGTGTTCATCAATCTAAGGCGTACATCTAAGGCTTAGGCTTACATCTAAGTCTTACATATTATTTTTTTAACACGCTTTATTTGTCATTTGATTACAGTATTAATTACACGCCAGTCACATATACATGTGGTGGGCAGTTCTCACAATTACCTATATGTAAGAAGTGTACTACAGGCCATGACATATATTACAGACATGGAACAATAAGTACTCTTTAAAGTAATCCTTTTTCTAATTTATTTCCATAGTAATGTTAATATCACATTAATAAACTGTTATATAACTATTTATATTACATACAAGTACAAATTAGATATTAATAATCTTATCAAAGGAATCTAAAATGTATTAGAAATGTATGTTTATTTAAACACAACCCATACCAATTTTGTTATATATTCCAAAAAGTTTTCTGCACTATAAATGTATCCTCTCCTGTTTTAACTGTGCTCTCTAATGCAAAAACGATTTCCCTCCCCCCCCCACTTATCAACAATTACAAATCAAATCCACACTGTTTTTTTCTCTGTATTTGACTCCTTGCTCTGACCTTCTCCTCCTTTATCCCATCCTTCCTTCACTTCTCCTCAAGCCTTTGCTTACCACTTTAAAGGCAAGTTGGTTGCTATCCACAATGAGATTCCTTCTGTCCCTTCCACTTCTCTCTGATTCTACATAAACCTCCTCCTTCTGGTCTTGACTTATTTTCTCCTGTTACAGAGTATGAAGTTTCTAAACTGATGTTCTCTTTTCCCTCTAACACATGCACTTGCGATCCCCATCTGCTCACACCTTGTCAGAACTCTTGCTCCTGTCTTAATCCCCACTCTCACCCATACCTTAAATTCCTCCCAGTCCTTCAGCACTTTCCTCTCCTCCTTTAAGCCTGCAGTGGTCAGATAAATTCTCAAAACTACCCTAGACCTTACGTGCCTTTCAAACTACCGCCCGGTATCTCTCCTGCTTTTTCCCTCCAAACTGCTAGAACTTCTCCTGTTCTCCTGTATGATCAACTTTCTAAATTCCCATGCCCTCCTGGACAATTTACAATCTGACTTTGGTACAGCTCCCTCTACAGAAACTGTGCTCACTAAAGTAGCCAATAATCTACATGAAGCCAAATCCCAAGGTCATTTTTCCTTACATATGCTACTCGAACTCTGCAGTCTTCAATATTTTCAATCGCTCTCTTGTCCTTCATAGTTTAAACTCTCTTGGTTTCTGCTACAACGCTCTATACTGTTCTCCTCAGACCTCTCCCATCGCAGATTTTTGGAATCTGTTGCTAACGTCTCGGTCTCTGTTGCTAATGTCTTCGTCTTCTATTGATCTGTCTATTGATGTACCTCGCGTGTCTGTTCTGGGGCCTCTCCTGTTCTCTCTCTACACCCTATCACTTGGTTACCTCATCAACTCTTTTGGTTTTGGCCTTAGGTATTATCTCTATGCAGATGATTTATATATATTCACCCTACCCTTACACATGTAATCCTGTCCCAAGTCTCTGATTACTTCCTGCCTATCTTCGTGGATGTCACTCCACTGCCTTAAACTTAATATGTCTAAAACTAAGCTTCTCATATTTTCCAGTCTTCCATCACAGTAAACGGTACTACCATCTATCCTGTCACCTAAGCATGTTGCGTAGGAGTGACATTTGACTTTCGCTTTCCATTCATATTCATGTCATGACTAAAATGTGTCGCTTCATCCTCCGTAATATTGCCACGATCCATCCTTTCCTCATTCAATCTACCGCTAAACTCTCATACATGCTCTTATCCTCTCCCATCTGGATCATTATAACATACTGCTAACAGGCCTCCCTGCCTCACAACTTTCTCCTTTACAATCTATGAAAATTCTGCTTTTAGAATAATTTCACCTTCTCCCAAAACAGTTTCTGCTCATCTCTGCCTTAAATCCCTCTCCTGGCTTCCCATCAAATGTTGGATCACCTACAAAGTTTCTTCCTCACCTTCAAGACTCTCCACTCATCTGCTCTTTTCTACATACCAGCTTTGATCTCTCATTGTGCCCCTGCTCTCCTGATCTGCTGTGCTGTACCATTAACTGTCTCCTTTCACCTCTACTGCTCTCTCTCTCTCTCTCTCAAAAAGCTTTCCCCCTTATTGCTCCTTACCTAGTGTCCACATCAGCAGCCTCAACTGAATCATTGCCAACATCTGGTGTATCCGTTGTAACATCCACTCCTCTTCCTCCTCAACCAGTCTCCTACTGCACCAGTGGCACTACCTTCAGTAAGGTGTGGGAGAGCATGTCGAAAGGGCCTAGTTAGCCAGCAACTTCCTCTGCCAAAAAGAGGAAAAGATCATTTTGTTATATGTATTATTTTCTACTGCACGTCAATGTGACATGTTTTGTTTATATATGTTCACTTTTTCCCACAATTACGGTTTCTTTGTAGTTATTATAAAAAAAAAAAATGCATGGTATGTAATTGTATACACATGCATTACTTGCTAATATATTACTTATCATGCCAACTCTTGCAACCAAATCCTGCTTTCCATTTTCAACAATATAAAACATAATGCATTGCTGATTAAAACATCAATTATTTTACACATTATCAGCCGCACCTCTTGCTGTGTTTAGTATTGTTATAATATTTTTAATGACAATACAGCTGTTTTTGATCTGACACCTACAACTTTTTTTAAGAGAAAGTGCTATACGAAATGGATAATATAGGGTACAATTTTTTGGTTCAACGCTAACATGTATTTTTCTTTACAGACAATTCTGTTAAATAACATTAGGATAATCTAAGTTTGGCTGGGGATAACGGCAAGTTTTGGTGTGATTTATTTAGGATTACATTATTTTCCCGTGCTAACATTAACCGACTTTTGTGCATATGCGATTTTAGGACCATTAGCATATTATTTGCATATGAGTAATACTAACGTCCATAGCAATGTATCCATACACTATTTCACTGATCAACTCTAGGTTAACATTAGGCTATTTTCTTTAGTGGATAGATGTTAGGATTAATCTAACGTTAATTTCGGTACATTTTACGTTAAAATTCCTAACGGAGCTTAGTGCATCTGGGCCAGAGGGAGATCATTTTAAAACATGAATAATTACTAAATATAATAAGATAGCTTTAATAAGATAGGCTAATTTTATACACTGTTGGCACAAAAAAAGAAACAAGCAAAAATATATTAATTATATTTCTTTTCACATTTTGTGATTTTAGGTAAACTATGTTTACAAAGTAATCAGTGTGGGATGTGAACATCTCATTGTTCTAGATAATTAATTTTTCTTTCTGTAAAGTAATTACAGACAAGAGTGTTGCAGAATAATAATATTGGTTAAAAACATCTCTAAAATGATAACTTTAAGATTTTGCTTTTCATTTTAATGAAATGTGAAATTGCTTCTGCTCTGTTTGTGTGAGTGGACCATGAATAAAGAAAGTACATTCCAAAAGATAAATAGGAAAATTACATTCTAAGTATGTGCTTCATTTATAACTCGCACTAAGTAGCCACGATCTGAGCTTAATATATAAATATATAAATGGCACCAGCTACTTTATAATTATGTTTATCCTTAATTGTCTAATGGTTAATAAGAAATAAAATCTGATTATTCTAAACTGCACAACAAACTGCATGTAATTAAATTAACAGCAATTATTATAAAATATATTTAGAATTTTGCTCCGTAAAAAAACGTATTACATATACACTAAGAACATGTTATTTTGTGTGTGACTTCTGTAGCAGGCTCCAGTGTGAGGAGATTCTAACGGAGACTGAGTAGTGGGTTACCAAGGGTTAACTTTTCATAGTTTCTTGAGGGAATGGTCTAAAGAGATTGCTTAAAAAGGCATGCTGCATTGTACATTGCTCTAATTATATATTTTATTTATCTTGTTTTTAGTGTGTTTGTGTGTGTGTGTTTAGAGTTGGAAACAACTTGGGTGTGAATCCAGGATAGAGCAACCAGTTCTGTGTCCTGATGTCAACTCCAGAGAAAGGAGTAGAATACTGAAGAGCAGTGGGTCTATGACGAGAGCTTGAGGTTAGCCGTAAGAAAGTAAAGGCCTGCCATTTGATCCCTAAGGAATCTGTCCTGGACCACTACTCTAACATTTAAGTACCTGGCGATCAACTTTATTTGGTGTTGCCTTCCTACACTAGCCCAGCTAAAATTCACAACTTCTGATGCCTCTAATGCAGTAGAAATCTGCATATAACATTTACCTCGATCAGAGGTCGGCACATTTTGTCAGCTCTTTCCACTCCTACTTGTGGCTCTCTGCAGGTTGCCGACCCACAGCTGTTGCCTCCCTCATTATCCTGGCGGTGGCTACGGGGGAGCCTGGCCGGCACTGACAGGACCTCTTGTTGGTGCCGATCCCGATGTCTCCCCAGCTGCTGGCCTGCCACTCTCCTGAATACGAATCTGCAAATGGAATATACATGGGCAACCAGAATATGAATCTGTAAAAGGAATTAATATGTGAGGAGTATATGTGTGTGTGTGTGTGTATATATATAAATGTAGCCATGTGTAAAATTGGTGTACATATCTCTTTCTCATGCTGGCAGTAAACCTGGTAAGTATGCAGGATTGCCAGCAACAATCATGGAGGTTTGCCCTCAAACCCTGGTGAGGTGTCATATGTCCCAAAGGAAGTGACAACATGCTTTGTGTCCACAATTAGTGACACAGAGGGTTTCTGTTTCTGGAGGTGATATAAGACACAGCACTGCCTAAAGTTTGTAGTTCAGTCCTGTTGGTGTGCTGACTCTGTTCAGGAGAGTCATGTGGAGGTCTGCAACAGTGTTGCAGTGTCTGATGCAATAGCTGTGAGTCTGTGCAGCTCAACGCAGAGAGACAAGCTGGTGAATCTCCCTAAGGGGAGAGGTGGAGAGCAACTCTATTAGAGGAGAAGGAAACTTCCTAATGGAGTGCAGCAAAGGAATGAGTGGCTGAGTACGACCGCTATGAGGGGCAGTCTGCCTGAACGTACAATAAAGATGCCCAAGTTCAACAAACCCTTGCTGTGTGGGAGTGAAGTTCTTGCACAGAAGGAGGCACCACAGAGGAGGTCCTCATCAGACCCATCTCCCTGCGGACGCAGAGATCCTGATGAGGGGGAGGCGCTGCACTGGATATAGGTAGGACTCAAGCACACTACCTCAGTTGCCTGTCTTGCTGATATCCCCACTAACATCATGCGGGAGACTCAGGAGTCCTGTAGCCAACAGGTGCACCACCAGACACATCCATGTAATGGGGACCGGTTAGACCACAGGGGCCAATCTAAGATTGGGTGGGTCCAGAAAATCCATTACATTTGGAGGCACTGCTGAGATACCTATCAACAGGACAGGCTTTTGCTAGGCACACTAGGAAACAGGGAGAGTGTATGCTGCCAGTCAGTGCTGTGTATGGGACGGAGCCTAGGGGTAGTCAGGAGCCTGATGGATTTGTCAGCTCGCAAAGGACAACCTAGGATCCTGGGAGGGGTACAGTGGTTCTGGAGACAGGGCTATAGCTGTACTAGGCACCTTGAGGCAGCTAGTTGGTAGGATGCCTAAAGGAATAGCCTGTTAACGTGGTCAGGAATTCTGGAGAGGGTCTGCACTAGGCTGGCCAACAGTAGGTAGAAGCCCTAGCACTGCATGGGAGAAGCCAGAGTACTCTAGCCAGGAGCCAGAACACTTACCACAGAGCACAGACTGGAGGGAGGTGGACACAGCATACACTGAGAGAGTGAGCCTAGCCTGAGGTAGTGCAACATGAGTCATACTTACATTGGGTACACGTAGGTGGTGCATTGTGGCATTCTTTATTGCATCGGAATGGCAGCTGCCCCGCAGAGAGGAGCTCCATGTGCGATATGAGAGATTACAGTGAAAAGATGGCGACCGCAAGAAGGAAAGCTTCGTGTGGTGCGGAGAATCCAAGATGGCGGACCGCGGCTGATGGAGGGAGCGCACGTGGTGTGCGTGCTACTGAGGAACAAGCTGCAGAAGGAACTTTTGCCAGCATGTTGTGGAATGGCGCTAAGGCGGTGGCCGCGCCGTTTTGGTCCTGTCTAGTACCTCGGGGTGCTACCCTAGAGGACAGTGTTGAGGACATTGTGGTTGTGTGTGGAGAAAACGGAGAATCTGCTCGCCAGACGGTGAGCTACAACCAAAAATCTACCTCAGTTGCTTATGTGAATGGCCGTGTAAATCAAGATGGTGGCTCCCGCTTCCCTGGGAGACCGCGTGGGCCGAGTGCAGAAAATTCTGCAAATGCAAGAATTGCAAGAAGTTGGCCAAGATTGGTGCCAAGTAAAGAACCCCACCCTGTTGGGGGTAGTGGCACGAAAGCTGTGGCCGCGCCCTTCAGGACTGTGACAGGCTCAGAACCAGTGCTGTGTCACCCAGTGAATCTATGGGACCCTCCCCAAATATTAACCAGGGGGAGGGGTCTTTATCTTTGCCAATCGAGACCCGAGTTGTCTGAGGGGGGGGCTTCATGTGAGCTTCCTGTCCCTCAGTTGCGAGGAGCTGGTGAACAGGAGAGACCACAGTGCAAAGTGTCTCCCTTAATCAGTACTACAGAGAACGAGATGGACATTGGGGTATATCCCTATTCATTGCCAGGAGGCTTCCTGGTAGTCAAAGCTGGGGACAAAGAGACATTGTGGTGCTTGTGCATGCAGTGCAGGTTGCCCGGTGGAGAAGCCAGTACCAAGGCAAGGTGTCCCCAATGTGGCATCAACTATCTGTGGGCCGTGCAGCCCTTTGTGCTGGGTCATACCGTGGAGGCAGGCGGAGAGACAGCCAAGCTGACGGCTGAAGCCTCGCCCAAGGTAAAATCGGAGAAAGCTGATCCCGGAGAATGGGGATCGTTGCTGATGATTGCTACGGAGCAGAAAGAAATTGGGGTCTGCAACCGCAGCGAGAACCTGGAACCTCGCTGTCGGTCCCCTGCGGAAGTGCCACTACCTGCATCGGAGTCTGCCTCTACGGACGAAGGACAGGCCAGCCCGACATCGGTGGTGATGCACCTACTGGCGGACCACTACAGCGGTGCTGCAAAGGAACCAGCACTTACCTGTATGGTAGCGGAACGGAGTCTCGAGGTGCCGAGATCACCTGTGCGGAGGCAACCAGAGAGGAGGAGTCCCACGGCCGTGGTGACTTCCAGCGCGGAAGGCGGAGGAGACCCCATCGATAGCCGACGAAGCGGTGAGATACATCCTTACCCTGCACAGGCATCTTTGGTGGTGAAAACAGCAGGCCTAGCCAAGGCCCGAGCGGAGCGGCAAGAAGAACCATCACTTCCGGCGGCGGACGTCGTTCTGGAAGAAGCGGTTCCGGTGGGGAGCCCAACCCAAGATGATGGCACCTCATCCTGTGAGATCGATGACATCACTTCCGGTGGACACAGCGGAGCCGGCGGGAAGCAACCAGCATCACTGCGACCACTGTGCAGCACTGGGCTGCCAGAAGAAGAGGTGGCCAAGTAACGGCAGACCCTGTGGAGTCTGGGGAAGGAGAAGATGGGTGAGCCTGAATTGCCCAGCGGTGACACTGGCTGGGGCATCGCCCAGTTGCGGATCATAATCCCGCAGCGTAAGGACACTTACCCCTCCCCCTTGCCCAAGGCCACTGTCCAAACCCCTGCCCCTGTCACATCTTCTTCGGGGTCCCGATCGAGCCAAGGGTGGTCTGGAGAGTCACAGGGTGCCTCAGAGGAAAGGCCTAAGGACTGGGGTGATTTGTGTGACCTCTGATGATGAGGAAGTGTTAACATATGTGAAGTCTCCGGTGATGACCCTACTGCAGTTAAGCATGTGGCTAAGGGGAAATTGAAGCATTATGGTATGCGCACTCATTCCAGTGAAAAGTCTGGGGATTTGGGTAATGTTGCTCCTATTGTGCCTGTTGCCCGGGTAAAACTCTATGTGCCTCCATTGTCAGCAAGAGTTGCCAGGAATCGCCTAAAAGCTTTGCTTTATTTCCACCATCCATGGGAGGGAGAAATTGAGTTTGAAATGGGTTCCACTGATGAGGAGAGGGAATTTAGTTCTGGGGAAGAGAACAGTGATGGGAGGAGAATTGGGATACTGATAGTTCCATAGAAAATTGGGATCGTGAAGTATCAGATGAAAATTGGTATACTGAGACAGCAGAAAAGATAGCTTACATCTCCAGGAGATGCCTTAAGGAAGTGTATGGGCATGATCCTCTCAGTCCACTAGCATCCAGGCCAGAGTTATGGGCTGATTGTGGGTGTCCCGTATGTCACCCAGAGTGTTATAGCATTGCTGCTCTAAACCCAGTGGACCATGCTGTGCGCAGGCCACCTTAAGAGGGTATGGTAGTACCAGTAATGGATACTGCATCAGGGAGTAATCCTGGTTGTTACACCATCTAAGTTAGGATGTGTCTGTTATTATGTTATGATGAAAAGATATGTACTGTAATAATGTATTGCTGTGTTTTGCAGTGCTACCTGAAGGAAGGTTCCGCAAATTTAGATCCCAGCCAGACCGTTGGGTTCCACCAGGGGGAGAATATAGCCATGTGTAAAATTGGTGTACATACCTCTTTCTCATGCTGGCAGTAAACCTGGTAAGTATGCAGGATTGCCAGCAACATGGAGGTTTGCCCTCAAACCCTGGTGAGGTGTCATATGTCCCAAAGGAAGTGACAACATGCTTTGTGTCCACGATTAGTGACACAGAGGGTGTCTGTTTCTGGAGGTGATATAAGACACAGAACTGCCTAAAGTTAGTAGTTCAGTCCTGTTGGTGTTCTGACTCTGTTCAGGAGAGTCATGTGGAGATCTGCAACAGTGTTGCAGTGTCTGATGCAATAGCTGTGAGTCTGTGCAGCTCAAAGCAGAGAGACAAGCTGGTGAATCTCCCTAAGGGGAGAGGTGGAGAGCAACTCTATTAGAGGAGAAGGAACCTTCCTAATGGAGTGCAGCAAAGGAATGAGTGGCTGAGTACGACCGCTATGAGGGGCAGTCTGCCTGAACGTACAATAAAGATGCCCAAGTTCAACAAACCCTTGCTGTGTGGGAGTGAAGTTCTTGCACAGAAGGAGGCACCACAGAGGAGGTCCTCATCAGACCCATCTCCCTGCGGACGCAGAGATCCTGATGAGGGGGAGGCGCTGCACTGGATATAGGTAGGACTCAAGCACACTACCTCAGCTGCATGTCTTGCTGATATCCCCACTAACATCATGCGGGAGACTCAGGAGTCCTGTAGCCAACAGGTGCACCACCAGACACATCCATGTAATGGGGACCGGTTAGACTACAGGGGCCAATCTGAGATTGGGTGGGTCAAGGGGGGTCCAGAAAAACCGTTACATAGATAGATAGATAGATAGATAGATAGATAGATAGATGGATAGATGGATAGATGGATAGATAGATAGATAGATAGATAGATGGATGGATGGATGGATGGATGGATGGATGGATGGATGGATGGATGGATGGATGGATGGATGGATGGATGGATGGATGGATGGATGGATAGATAGATAGACATTCTTACGTTTAAGCCATAGGGTTGCAGACAGTGTGTGGCTGCGGGATGGTTTGGGCTGCTGCTTCTGCTTCTGCAGTACTGTAGGTCAAACATTTATACATTATTTAATAACAACTGTAAAAAAAATTATTTCAAATGTTTTTATTGGATTTTCATAGAAGGAAAGTAACAAGAGTAATCAGACTACACAATACAAAAATAAACAGACAAATGGATATTAAAATGACAGAGTTAGAATGGGGAATAGATATTATCCATAGGGCAACAAACATAATCATTCAAAATATACCTTTGTGAGCAAACCTGAGTAGTTTGGATAGACATTGGGCCACCTACACTACATCTGGGTATATATTGTATTCAGGATAAACCGACAGAGAAATAGTTAAGAGTAACAGGGAAAGGACGGAAGGGGAGAGGGGGAATGGGGGAAAAGGGGAGGGGGGAATGTGGGGATGAATCCCCTGTCTTCCCCATCCGCCTCTAACCTTGGAGAAGTATCTCACATATGCTTTAGATGTATAAAACACATATCCCCCTTGCATTGGCAAGGTACAGTAGAGGCAACTCTTATTCGAACAAAAACCAGTGGCAATTCCCCAAAAAACCCAGGAAACACCCAGGTACATTCTGAATACATGCCTTAAACTTTCCTTAAACTAGCCCCAGCATTTCTGCATTGATTAATGGCCTATCAGATTAACAGCGGGGGTCCCTGGCAGTCCCATTCAAACTGAATTGGAATGCCAGGGATCCCTGCTGTGTTAATCCTATGGGTCGTTAGTCAATGCAGAAATGCCTTAAACGTGCCTCAAACTAGCCCAGAACATACCCAGCACATACCCAGCACATACCCAGAATGTAACCCGGCTAGTTTACGGCAAATGTTAGAATAAACGTTGCCTCTACTGTAGCATTGGCATCTTAAGAGTGATGCATTTAAAGTGATCATTTTAAGTGACAATAATAGTTAGACTATAGTGATCATTTTAAGTGACAATAAAAGTTAGACTATAGTGATCATTTTAAGTGACAATAATAGTTAGACTATAGTTTGACTAGAGGTGACTGGGGACTGCATCTTTCTGCAAACTCTTACTCAAGGCTACAAACGGTGAGCTTAAATGACCACACTTTGATCCCATGCTTGTTAGCCTGCATATTTTAACCCCACACCCCTTTACAACTTATTTCACTGCAGCCTCTCCCAAAACTGACTGCACAAAAATACCTCCCACACCAACTCAGCCCACTGAAACACAGAACTGACTCTAGCATTGCAATGCAGCAAAACATTTGACAAGGAACAGGCACACCCCTGCTGTTTAGTCTGCACACACTCACTTTGCTCACAACAGCTCCATGCAGCACTGCCTACCTCTGGCATCATGAACCTGTTATGTATCTTAACTTTTTTCTTTCTCCTGGCCTCATGGAGATGTTACTCCCTCTATCCACTACAAACTCCTCCATCCTGGCCCACACCAAACATCACCATACAGTACACCCTGGACTACTCAAAAGCCTTTCACTATTTACTGAATGTTGGTGGAGAACTCTAAAAACCAGCACACCAACCACTGCTCACTCTAATGGCAAACACCACAAATTTACAAGTTGCAAACAACTACCCAAATTTCTGCTCATACTATTACTCTCTTTAGCAGGTGATATTGCACCTAACCCAGGTCCTCCCATTTCAAATCTGTCCCATGCCCCTGAGAATTCCACCTTTATATTCCAAAAAGGGCAATCTGTCACCCATATAAATATCCTGAGCCTGCTGCCCAAACTGGACGAACTAAGGGCATGGTGCCTTATGCATAAACCCAAAGCCATCGTTCTTACAGAAACATGGCTAACCCATAAAACCCCTGATGCAAATATCGCCATTCAGGGATACTCCATTTTTAGGAGAGATAGATCCAAGAGAGGAGGAGGGGTGTTATTTTCTATTGCAGACACATTACAATTTACACTGTTAAATTGCCCCACAAGCCCACCCTCTTTTGAATTTCTAGTTGGCAAAATCTGCCTCCCCTTTTCTAAGCCTATCTTGCTCGCTGGCATCTACCGCCCCCCTAAAGCCCCTCTACAATCCCTTGCTGATATCACCCGGTTTCTTGGCTCCATTTCCTCTCTGAACGAGAAGAGTGAGCTGCTAGTTCTTGGGGATTTCAACTTCAACTGGCTTGACCCTAAAAACCATAAAATCCAGATACAACTCAAGTCACTTAACCTATCACAACTCATTTCCCAACCCACACGGACAAACTTGAAATCGCATAACCATTCCTTACTAGACTGGATTCTCTCCTCAAACCCCAGCAGAATCCAATCCTCTGGCATCCTTCCTGACATTTTCAGTGACCATGCAATAGTGTACTGTGTAAGGAAAATTAAAACACCCCATTCAAGCCCTAAAGTTCTCCTCACTAGAACATTTAAAATCTTTCAAATCCAGCACTCACTGTCTAATACCCTCAGTGGCTCTGCTCCTTCAGCTGCTCGTGTGGAGTGCTGAGATTTAAAAACTTTAACCCACAACAGTTTCTGGATGACCTTACCAACTGCCCATGGAACAGAATCGATTTAATTCCCGACCCTGATTCAGCGCTCGACTATTTCCAATCCGAGTTCTTAAAACTCTGCGATACCCATGCTCCACTACGCAAAATAAGGGAAAGGTGGGCCCATCTTCCATGGGTTACATCTGACCTTATTGCACTCTACCAGCTCAGGGATACCTTGTGGAAAAGCTACAAAGTAACTGGCACTACCAAGGAACTCAATCACTACAGATGCCTGCGGATCATGTGCACAAGGCAAACAAGGCACGCAAAAGCACAATATTACTCTGACAATCTCTACCAAAATACATCAAACCCAGCTAACTTCTGGAAGGTTATCAACAATATATGCCAGCCTCCTAACCATCAACAACCAAGTAATATCACTAAGGGGGATATTACTCTGACAAACCCCACTGACATTGCAAATGCATTCAATGATTACTTTGTGGGGTGTGCCACTAACTTATTAGCAAAACGCAGCCCAAATCACAAACCTGAATCTCATCCTGGGACTGCCCACATAGCCCCACCCCCTCCCAACACTGCCCACAATTTTCAATTTGGCCCAGCATCTGAAGAGGAGATTACACAAGCGCTCCTCAAACTAAAACTAAGCAGCCAATGCGGACCTGACTTACTACAATCTAGGTTCCTACGACTTGGTGCCCCAGCCATTGCCAAACCAATTGCTTCCATAGTCAACTATATCCTGTCTGCAGGCCATATACCTAAGACCCGGAAAACTGCCAGAGTTGTCCCAATCTTCAAAAGTGGGGACAAAAACACTGTCTCAAAATACAGACCAATCTCACTTCTTCCAATTCTATCCAAAGTCATGGAAAAATGTGTCCACTCCCAATTAAGCGATTACTATACCAAGACAAATTTCCCTAGCCAATTCCAATCTGGCTTTCGTCCCAAACACTCCACCGTAACTACCCTGCTAAAAATTTGCAATGAAATCAAGTGTGGAATGGAACGGGGACAACTCACTGGTGCAGTATTCCTAGATTTTGCAAAGGCTTTTGATACAGTTGATCATGCTATCCTGCTTAACAAACTCCAGAGCTCTGGAATAGGGAAGCATGCTTTAAACTGGTTTCAGTCCTACCTATCAGGAAGATCCCAACATGTGTCCATCTCAGGCTCTAACTCCAACCCCCTAGATATCACCTGTGGTGTCCCGCAAGGCTCTGTTCTGGGGCCCCTACTCTTCTCAGTGTTCATTAATGATCTTCCCACAGCTTGTGAGGAAGCCTCAATACACATGTATGCAGATGACACAATCCTATATGCACACAGCCATAGCCTCTCTGACCTTCAACACATACTTCAGTCTGACTTTTTGAGACTCGAAAACTGGATTTCCCAAAACAAACTGTTTTTAAACACTGACAAGACTGTAACAATGGTATTTTGGACCAAGACTAAATTTTTAAAGCTTCCAGCGACTGAGCTCCAGATTAGAACCTACGCTAACACCACCCTAACACCTGTCACTAGTTTTAAATACCTGGGCTTATGGTTTGACTTCCACTTAACATTCGGAATGCACATTGATACCCTGACAACCAAGACCTATGCCAAACTAGGGGTACTTTACAGGAACAAATCCTCCCTAAGTCTCCTGGTCAAAAAGCTTATCGCACAGCAGATGCTAATGCCAATTATTGACTATGGAGACATAGTATATGGCACGGCACCTCAAACCCACCTTAGCAAACTTGACACCCTCTACAATTCAATTGTCGATTTGTTCTTCAATGCAACTAGAACACACATCACTGCGAAATGCTCAAAGAACTAGATTGGTCATCACTAGAGTCTAGGCGCAAAGGTCACCTTTCCTGTCTTGCCTTTAAATTCTTTCTGCGCAAGCTACCCAGCTATCTGAACAAGCTCCTCACCCCTACCATATGCAGCACCTATCACCTGAGATCAGACTCCAAAAGACTGTTCATGGTCCCAAGGCTCAACAAAGTATCCGGCCGTTCCTCCTTCTCTTACCGTGCACCCCAAAACTGGAACAACCTACCAGAGACTCTCACATCCACCAGTTTAAGTTCTTTCAAATCTAAGGATGTCTCACATTTTAATCTGGTCTGTAACTGTTTCATTCGCCCATAATATATATTTTCTTTAACTGTGCATGCAATGTCTTGTATATAAGGTATACCCTGTTCATTTATGTAACTGTATTTGTAACCATGCATTATTTGTCCTAACTCTGTGCCCAGGACATTCTTGAAAATGAGAGGTAACTCTCAATGTATTACTTCCTGGTAAAATATTTTATAAATAAATAAATAACTAAATAAAATGTTAACTCTGTTATATCCATAGTAATTTTTTTGACCATTATCCAGAAGTTGTGAATGGCAGGGCACATCCAACAGATGTGTACCATATCCCACTTTTGTCCACAACCCCTCCAGCACAGATCGGATGCCTCTGGGTAAATCTGCCTCAGTCCACTTGGAGTTATAAACCACTGGAATACGATTATATATATATTCGCTTTGGTTGTTGTGCTAATGGAAGTTTTTGCTGTGAATTACTGCGGATTACTTTGTTCATTTTTTTAGTTCAGATCCTGGTATCTGGATTGGGTGGGTCTGGAAATAGTAAAGCAGTCTGGGAAGTATGTTCATCTTTACTGAGACTATTCTCCCAATCCACGATATCTTGAATTTGTCCAAGTTCACAGGTCCTTTTTGATCCTGTCAAATAGGGGAGGGGGAGGGGGTTGTTGCATTGTACAGAGAGCCATAGACTCTTGCCATTTTAACTCCCAGGTATTTAATATGGGAGGAGCTCCATTTATAATTAAAATTCAAATTTCTGGTGCTGGAAGGGTTAAGTTTAAAGCCTCCGATTTATCATTATTAATTTTATAGCCCGAAATTTTGCCAAATTCCAATAGGAGGCTTGGGCAGGGACGTTTGGGGATTGGATAATGTATTATATCGTCTGTGAACAGGGAGATTTTATCATTTATATCGCCAATTGCAATACCCTGAATATTTATGTCTCGAAAGTTTGAGGCAAACGGCTCGATCGACAAGACAAAGAGGAGGAAGGACAATGGACAGCCCTGTCTAGTTCCATTTTTGATCTCAATCATATCTAAATTGTTTCCCGGGAGTTTAACTAGGGCTGTGGGTTTTTGATAAAGAGCTCTAACACCCTCTAGGAAGGGGCCCCCAAATCCAAACCTCTACAGCACCGACAAAGTTTATTGCAGCAAATGCCGCCGGTTCACCGGGATTTACTCCGGCTGGTGCTTAGGAAAGTCAGCACATCAGCCGCATCCAGCCGCGTCCCCTCCGTTCCCCCCCCCCCTCCAATCCGCGCGCAATTTAAACATCTTCCCGACCCTCTAGCTGCGCCTGCTGTGCCCCTCTGCTTCCCCGCTCCCCCGCTTACCTCACTTCAAACCTTCAGGGGAGTCGGGGAAGCCGGGGAAGCCGGGGAAGCCGGGGAAGCCGGGGAAGCCGGGCGCTCGCTTGACTGTGACGTCACCGACGTCACGCGAACGAGCCGCTTCCCAACGCTTCTCCACGCTGCCGCCACGCATCCTGCCGAGCGGCATTTGCTCGAATAAACTTTGTCGCTACTGTATATTGCTCCATCCAACAATGCCCAAGTCTATCCTGTCAAACACCTTCTCTGCGTCAAGGCTCAACAGGATAGCTTTGGTGTCAGTGAGGTGCACATGGTCAATAATATCTATAATCTTCCGAGTATTATCAGAGGCTTATCTTCCCGAGACAAATCCCATCTGATCTATGTGATTTAATCTCGGTGGAAATGAATTTAGCCTATTTGCCAGAATCTTGCTGTAAATTTTTAGATCAGTATTGAGCAAAGACATAGGGTGGTAACTCCCACATTGAAGTAGGTCCCGGCCCTCTTTATGTATAATAGCCAGATTTGAGGTTGACATAGTAATTGGGATTGGATTGCCCTCTAGAAAATAATTGAACATTTTCAGCATAAATGGGGAGAGAATCGCCAGGAATTTTTTATAATATACATTAGATAGCCTACCTGGACCTGGGGTTTTCAGCGATTTTTAACTGCGTTTGTTAGTTCCTCTTGGGTAATTCTCCCATTTAGAACCTCCAAATCAGCTCTGGACAACTGAGGTAACTTGCATTTTTCTAAATATTTGGATATAGCCTCTGAATTTGAGGGAGATCTCAGGTTATATAGTTTCGTATAAAATGTTGTGAATTCTTGGGCTATTTCTTTAATATTATGGGTAATTAAACCATTCTTACAATGGATTGTGGTGATGTGGGATTTAACTGTCAACCCTCTAAGTTTGTTAGCTAGAACTCTATCAGCATTATTCACCTTATCGTAATATCGCTGGTTGGGCCATTTCAGTGCTCTTTCTACATCCTTCAGTTGGATCTGTCTCCGTGCTCTCCTAGCAGCGCTGAGGGATTTGTATAATTTTTTTGATGGGTTAATTTTGTGTTGCTGTTCCCAATTTATGATCTTATCAATTAGTTCTTTATAAAATTTCAGTTTGCATTTTTTCCTATGAGAAGCGAGGGAAATGAAGTCGCCTCTTATCGTAGCCTTGTGGGCTTCCAAAGCATTGCTGGAGCTGAGACAGATCCCTTGTTTATATTAAGTTAGAGAGGGAGGGGGTTGGGGGGAGGTGTGGTGGAGGGGATGGAGGCGTAGAGGGGAGGAGGGGAGAGTGGAGTGAGGGGAGAAGGTGGGGGGCCAGAAGGGGAGGAAGCCTAGCCAAAAAGACCCTTACACTGTCTATATAGGAACCTCATTTGTTCTGATAAACATACAAGCAAATACACAAATAAACAAAGGGCTTAACCCTCTCGGAGTGCTGAGTTGAGTAGAGCTGAACATTGCTGAGTAAAGGAAAGTCTTAAACATTAGATAGAGGCCTTAGAATAATAGCGTATTATAAGAACATATTAGACCATATTAGAACATATTGACCGTTGTTTATGAGGCCTGAGTGAATCTGTGTAGTCCAATGAGCATATACGACGTTCATTTTACTGTGATAAGGGGGTGAGGTGGGAGGGAGGAGAGGGTGGGGGGGGAGGGAGGAGAGGGCGGGGGGTGGAGGTGAGGGAGGGGGGGGAGGAGGGGAAAGGGGGGGCAGCCTCTGGAAGAAATCACAGAAGCCCGCATATTTGGGGAGTATGGCCTATCTTACATTAAAACTGGGACTGCATAGGGAACTTATTTGAATGCGCAATTCTAGCTACACATATACAGCAAACAGTTAAGATATATAGTAAGTAGTGAACAGTAAACACTAAACAATAGGCGATCCAATAGGTGGGATCCGGTTGGGGGAACACACCGGAGTTCTCAGAATAGCTTATCCGTAGCAAATGTTAGAGGCCAAACCTGGAGTTCACGATCCGCACTCAGACTTCAGGTGGGAACAGTGGATACTTTGAGGTCCCGGCATAGTCCTTGAGAAGGCCTCGGGGGGAAAATACCTCTTAACTTGGGGGCGAATTCAGTCGTCCAGTCTGGATCCCCAACTCCCCCACCCCCCCAAACCCCACAATCCAAACTCCAGGCCGATGAGACAAAAGAGCAGTGCCAGGACTGATTCTCCCCTCTCCCCCTGTCTTAGGAAGGAGCATGGTTTATCCATCAACCGGCATCCTGGAGCACCTTTTAGCAGGCCGCAAGATGGAAAAGCTGACTTTGAATCATCATTCCATCCTCTGGGGGCATCCGACGAGGTCGGCCGATCTCTTGCTGCTGGGTCCACTAGTCCTCTTACGGTGAATAGGGGCATCAGCTGGGAAAGGCCTGGCTCTTAGGAATCAGATGGGTATGCCAAGCTCAGTTGCATGGGGACTGTGCCCACTCGTCCCTTTCCCCGCTAATTCTACAGACTCAGAACCTGCATCCACACAGCTCCAGAATATAGATCTCGTTCGAGACTCAGGGGGCCAGGTAAGTGTTCGAAAATCTGCATCTTATAAGATCCCCGGGAGGTTTTGGGGAGGTGGACAGCGGGCCAGAAATCGTACCTGATGAGGAATGTCTTATTTAGGGCTGTTGTCAACTTGGATAGTAGGGGGAAGATACTTTTTGGTGGGTCTGAGCTCCCCTTCATCACTCACCAGCCCTTGAAGATTTTTGGCTTGCTAGTCTCTCCGAGGCCCGGAGGTAGAACCAGCTTAAATGGAAACCTCCACCTATAGCGGATGCCTTTATTTTTCAGTAGTAGAGAAAGGGACCTCAGCTCACGTCTTTGGGCTATCGTTACTTTAGACAAGTCATTAAAGATTTGGGGGGATTAATTTTCAAACAGGATATCTCTCTTTTCCCTGTTGGCAGATATAATCCTGTCTTTGGTTGAGTAATAGTGAAATTTCACTTTGACGTCCCTCCGCCGTTTAGGGTTTTTAGAACTGGGGCCCATAGCCCGGTGAGCTCTATCAGTTTCTAGTTCATGTTCTTTCAAATCAGGGACTATTTGGATGAAGAGCTTATTAATGTGCATGCGGAGGTTCTCTGTCAGGACTGCCTCAGGGATATTTCTAATCCTTACATTTTGCCTTCTATCCCTGTTTTATTGGTCTTCTAGAATTTACCTCGTGGCCCAGCTGCATTATTTCTTCCTCTGCAGCCCATCTCCTAGTAGCCCATTGTAAGTAGCAGGACAACTGAAGTTTAAAAGGAAGGACCTCTTACCCTAACAGATCATCTTCTCTCCGCAGGTAAAATCCATATGTGAATCCTGTCTCATTCAACCCTTTGCTGTGTGTATTTTAGTATATGCAACTGAAAATATCTTAGGTAAAATCCATATTTAAATCCTGTCTCATTCAACCCTTAATTAAATTAAGCTTTCACACCTAGGCAGGGAACACCCTGTTAAAAAAAGTAGCCTATTGTAAGTAGCAGGACAACTGAAGTTTAAAAGGAAGTTCAAAAGAAGTGAACAAGAGGACAACAACTACTGGCCCTGATTCCTGCATCTGATATACGCAGGAAATGAGGATATTATCTATCTCAGACTGCACATCTCAGTCTTTCTACCAGCCACAGTATGTTTCTAACTATATTCATATATCTCCATCTCTCCTTTCTTCACCACTTCTCTGTTCACATGAACTACTTTCTTACCTGTACCCTCTGACACTACATAGCTATATCGCCTACACTAAATCACACCACTACAAATTGTCCTTGCATATTCTCTTTTTATCCATGCTTCTCCTCCTTGCTTCTGGGGAAATCTCTTCCAATCCTGGACCCAGCCTGGTCCCTACATGCTCTCTTCCTCCTCTGCCAAATGCAACTTCTACTCCCTCTTGTGTCAACCCCTCTAACCTCATACCCATCCCCTGCCACCCTCCCTCCTCTCTCCCTTTCTCCTGTGCCCTTTGAATGCTTGCTCCCTTTCTAAAAAGTTCCACTCTGTGCATGACTTCTTTCTCTCTCACTCTCTGCTCCTATTTGCTATAACTAACACATGGCTCACTCAGTCTGACTCTGCTCTGGAAGCTGCCCTCTCTTATGGTGGCTTTTCTTTCTCCCACACTCCCCTCCCTGATGGCAGGGGTGGAGGTGTGGGGCTCCTCCTCTCCTCTCTCTGCCGTTACCGAACCCTTCCTATTCCTCCCTCTCTTGTTTTTCCCTCCTTTGAGGCTCACACTATCCAAATCTTCTCTCCTCTCCCTGTCTACGTCGCGGTCATCTATCGCCCACCTACCTCTATTCACCCCCCTTCTGCCTTTCTCTCTCACTTTGAATCCTGGCTCTCTTTCTTTCTCTCCTCAGACTCCCTTGTTCTTCTCATTGGGGACTTCGATTGCCACATTGATGACCCCTCTCTCCCTTGGTCTTCCCGCTTTCTCTCTCTAACCTCTCTTTTGGACTTCAACAGTGGACTGCAGCCAGCACCCACAAGGACGGCCACTACCTAGACCTGGTTTTCACTAAAAACTTTTCTCTCTCTGATTTCTCCATTTCCCCCTTTCCTCTTTCTGACCATCACCTCATCTCATTCTCTCTCTCTCGCTTCTCCCATTCTCCACCTCCATCTACCCTCGGCTCTGCAGATACCTGCGCTCTATTAACCTAACAGCTTTTGAGTCCACTTTACGCTCCTCCATCTCCTCTCAGCTCTGCTACAGACCCTGACAACCTGGTCAGGAACTACAACTCTGCCTTATCCTCCTCTCTTGATCTACATGCCTCGCTTTCTCTCTGCCGTCCTCTCCCTTCTAACCCCAGACCCTGGCTAAATTCCCACACGCGCATGCTGCATTCCTCCACTTGTTCCTCTGAACGCCTCTGGAGGAAATCTCACACTCTTGCAGACTTCCTTCACTACAAATTTATGCTATCCTGTTTCAACTCTGCCCTCTCTCAAGCTAAATAAACCTACTTTTCTTCACTAATCAACACGCACAAGTCTAACCCACGCCGACTCTTCTTTGTCTTTGACGCTCTAGTCAAACCACCCTCAGCTGCCTCTTCTTCCTCTATTTCACCTCAGGACTTTGCTGACTATTTTAAGGAAAAGGTGGAATCCATACGTCAGAACATCCCCTCTGTTTCCTCCTCCCATCCTACTCCGCTTCCTAACTCTTCTCCTGCCTTCCTTGACTCTTTTTCCACTGTCTCAGAGGAGGATGTGTCACTGTTGATCTCCTCTTCTCCCTCTACCACTTGCTCTCTTGACCCCATTCCCTCCCAGCTCCTAAAACCTCTTGGTCCTACTAAAATCCGTACTCTCACACACATTTTTAACTCCTCCCTCTACTCTGGTACCTTTCCATCCTCCTTCAAGCATGCAACCGTTATACCATTACTCAAAAACAGCAATCTTGACCCTACCTGTCTTTTTAACTATCGACCTGTCTCCCTCCTGCCTTTTGCCTCTAAACTCCTTGGACGTCTTGTATTCTCTCGCTTGCTCCACATTCTCAACACCTATTCCCTCCTAGACCCTCTACAATTTGGCTTCCGCACTGCTCACTCCATTGAAACAGCCCTCACTAAAATAACTAATGACCTTCTTGCTGCCAAAGACAGAGGTCATTACACACTGCTTAAATTATTCGACCTCTCTGCAGCATTTGACATGGACCACCCTCTTCTCCTTCACATTCTCCATACTCTTGGTATTCGGAACAAAGCTCTATCCTGGATCTCCTCTTACCTCTCCCATCATACTTTCAATGTCTCTTCTGCTAACACCTCTTCCTCCTCTATTGATCCCCAGTGGGGGTACCCCAGGGCTCTGTCCTGGGACCTCTTCTCTTTTCTCTGTACACACTCTCTCTAGGTGACCTACAGTAATAACATCTCGGGTTTAAATATCACCTCTATGCTGACACACAAATTTACTTTTCAACCCCCGACCTTACACCTGCTGTACAAACCAAACTTTCTGAATGTCTCTCTGCGATATCATCCTGGATGGCCCTCCGCCACCTTAAACTTAACATGGCAAAAACAGAGCTCCTCATACTTCCTCCCAAACCTGGTCTTGCTACCTCCTTCCACATTACTGCTGCTTTGGGGTCACAGTCGACTCCTCTCTCACATTCTCCTCTCACATTCAAAACGTTTCTAAAACCTGTCGCTTTTTCCTCCGCAATATCACAAAGATACGCCATTCCTCTGTTGCTCGACTGCTAAAACTCTGACTCAGGCCCTCATTCTCTCCCGTCTTGATTACGTTAACTTCCTGCTGTCCGGTCTTCCTACCTCTCACCTGTCTCCCCTACAATCTATCCTAAATTTTGCTGCCAGAATCGCTCTACTCTTTCCAAAATCTGTCTCCGTGTCTCCCCTCCTGAAATCCCTCTCCTGGCTTCTGATCAAATCCCGCATCTCACACTCAATTCTCCTCCTCACTTTTAAAGCTTTACACTCTTCTGCTCCTCCTTACATCTCAGCCCTCTTTTCTCGCTATGCACCATCCCGACTGCTGCGTTCTTCTCAAGGATGTCTTCTTTCTACCCCCTTTGTATCTAAAGCCCTCTCCCGCCTTAAACCTTTCTCACTGACTGCCCCGCACCTCTGGAATGACCTTCCCTTCAATACCCGACTAGCACCCTCTCTATCCACCTTTAAGACCCACCTTAAGACACACTTGCTTAAAGAGGCATATGAATACCACTGTGGATAATACTGGACACATGATACATAAAGCTTGGCCCCCTGCAGATGTACTTACCCGAATTCCCTCCTACTGTCTCTGTATGTTCTCCCTACCTATCATTTAGATTGTAAGCTCCTCGGAGCAGGGACTCCTCTTCCTTAATGTTTCTTCTATGTCTGAAGCACTTATTCTCATGACCTGTTATTTATACTATTTGTTATTTATATGATTATCATGTGTATTACTACTGTGAAGCTCTATGTACATTAATGGCGCTATATAAATAAAGACATACAATACAATACAATGCAATCCTCTGTGTTGATTGCAGCTGGAGGGCCTCCTCCATGTTCTATGGGACAGGGAATTCATATCTGTTCTGAGCTCGCTGATAGCATTTTTCAGGTTATCCTGGAATCCTTGACGCATTTTTGAGAAGAAAGCCTCCATGTACTGTTTAGTCAGCTCTCCCCCTTCAGTATCCAGATACGCCTGCTCTCAGTCTTTATTGGGAGGCGCACGTGTTCTGCCGCCATCTTGGGTTTCAGTGCTCGGACCCACAGAGCGCTGAGTTCCCTCAAAATAATGGGGCACATCCTGAGTTTTTTGTTTTTTTCAGCCAGTGCTAGACTTCCCAGGCGACAGTTATGCCCAAAAAGTTGAAAGATTATGATAAGAAAAAGCCGTCTTTATCTAGATTATGTAAGAAGGTCTTAGGAGCTCCCCTTCTAGTCAACCATCCCCTCTGACATCATTGGAAGTCTCCCCAGAATGGACATTTTTAATGAAATAAGGTCAGTCTCATTTTTTTAATTTTTTTTATTATTACTTAATTCAATTGTCTAGGGTTTTAGAAATGTCCTACTTGGGTGCGTAAGAGAGATCACCCTCCACCTGCATTAGGGATTTCCTCTAGAGCTGGTCACCAGCGTCCTTTATCTGTTTGCAGCTTTACTGCAACCCTCAGTTTATCAATTAGAAAAGAAAAAGCCTTGTTAAGGACCAAAGATCAAGGGCAGGGCCCCCTCGTTTTGGTCTTGTGATGCTGTAATACTATAGTCTCTGTATGTGGCACTCTAGGGACGTTATGCTAGATCTGGCTGTCTGCGCTGCTTTCTTGCCATGTCAGCCCAGTCCACGCTGCTTTGGGAATACCTCAGGGTTCTTTGTCTAATTCTGATAGGCAGGAGTCCTTCTGTCTGTGACTTCTAAAAAGATCTCCTGTAATCCTGGCACAAAGCACTAAGTTCTGGGGGAGAGACAGACATACCCGCAGCGCCAGAATTGCAAGAGATCCAAGGGGCAGGGCGGCTGCCACCGGTTCAAGGACGGTCTCTCTGCTTCTTCTCTGTGGGCCTCTGGTGGCCATCTTGATACACCTGTATCTTAACCATTAACCTGTGACTGACTGGACTGACCCCTGTCTGTGTGTATCCAGTCTCTGTGCTGTGGCCTTCCTGGCCTCAGTTGCTTGGGCTCCTTTACTAATTATGTTTCTAATATATATATATATATGATTTCTTGTTACTATTAATGCACATTATTCTCAATAAAAACTATTTTAAATTCGAGAATAAATTCTACCTACATTTGATGGGCACTGCGATGGGGTCCAACATGGCCCCATCGTATGCTAATTTATTCATGGATACATATGAGCAGAAGCATATCATGAATAATAACACATTCAAAAGTAATATTACCAAATATTTGTGTTATATAGATGACCTGTTCTTTATCTGGGATGGCACAGAAAGAGATTGTTTGTAGACCAACTTAACACAATACCCTCTACCATTCGCTTCACTGTTAATTTCAGCAAAGAAGAGGTGTCTTTCCTCGACACAATTGTCTATAAATCCAATGGATCACTAGCCACTAAACTTTATAAAAACTAACAGATAAAAATACCCTCTTATCAGCAACCGGCCATCATCCAGGCGCATTGAAGAGAGGCTTGTCATATTCGCAATTTCTGCGTGCAATACGGATCACAAGTGACCAATCACAGCTGGACGAGGCGCTAATAGAGATGAAAGAAAAGTTCCTGATGCGGGGATATGCATATAATGATGTCTTTCTTGCCTTGGAGCAGGCCAAAAGTGTGGACAAAAGCAGGCTATATTTATTTATAGGTAATTGTCATTTGCCTCCCTTTGGGGGGAGCAATAGTGACCTACCCCTGGTGCTGTATGTGTGACCTGCCCCTTGCAGCCTGCCTTCAGCGTTGACATCATTCTGACACTCCTTTACAAATGCAGTCCTGGACTTGGAGGAGATCTACTAATCATTTGGAGCTCTATACAGACACTGCAACACTGTGTTGCATCTCTCCAACCTACTGCACATGTGCATGACTCTCTGTTTTTTTTTCTGAGAACCCACAGCTGATTTCCATGTCGGGATTGCACTTGCGACTCTGATTGATGATGTCATCTCCCCTTTAATACCATCTGGCAGACACAGCTTCACACAGATGCCCTCAGCCTCTGACAGGAGTAGTGGTTGCTGAGTTTCACTAGACTGCCTGTGGTTTGCATTTTTGCCTCACATCATTTATCCTGCTCCTTCTGACTTTGCTATACTCACCATTTTGGTTGTTCACTAATACCCAATTGAACTGTTTGTGTGGGGGTTATTCAGTCTCTTTGTGGGACTTGACGTTTTTATTGTGGGTCTGGGGGACAGGGAAGTACCCCTCTGTTCCATTGGAGGGAGGGGGAAGAGGCCTGACGAAGGGGTATTCCCCGAAACGTTACGTTGCCCCCCTGCTGCTTCCCCATTGTTTGTATCCACCTATGTGTTGTCTTGACCCTACTGTGTTTGTACCTTATTCACTGCCCTCTCCCACCTCCATTATTCCCTTTGTTTTTGCCTGTTTAATTATTGCATGTTATCAATTTTTGATGTAGTGGGTGTGGTTCTTATACTGGTGGTTTGTGTTACATATTAAATGTCATTACATTTCTTCTTGGCATTATCCCTTTTCATTTGTTCTATTATCTAAAGACAGTGTGTGCTGGGCTTTGTGTTATTTATATTGTATATTGGAGGTATTGGGTCCTCTGTAGTCCGTTGCACCCTGCAAAAATTATTTTGCCTTCTAGTGTGTGCTGTATATCATTGTTCTGTTACATCACATGATATGTGGCACTCCACATATAAAGTAGCAACACATTCATATTTATTATTAATAATAATAATATTAATAACAATAATGGGTCAAGTTGAGGATCCAACATCCTACAGGCATGGATATAGATTACAAATCATGCTTGGATTAAATTTGAATGCTTTTGTTGTTGTTGCTGTTGTTTTTTATGTTGCAATCTGGTTTTGGATTACTGTATCTGTAATGGTCTTGGTGGTTTTTTTATTTTACATTGCCATCGGGCTTGGATTGTATTTTAATTTTTTTTAATGGTTGGGCATCTACACTTTATTGGATTTGTCTCCAGGTGCCCATTAAGATGAGGAGGATAGCCTTCAGCCCAGTTGCGGTAAGTAGTACATTTATTTGGGGCCAACATAGATTGCAAATCTGGCTATCTAGGCCCCCAATTGAGGGCTTAGGTAGCCACAGTGACAATCAATGGATTAAAATTATTGTTATTTTAACATGACTATTTTTTTTATTTATGTATTTGAAATGTATGTTGTAATGCTTTTCAATGTGCAAAATCCTGATTAATCATATTTGGCTAATATGGTTATTGTCCATTAGTCTAGTGGAAGGCAACTTTGTTGAATATTGAATTTGTGGATTATAGGGTAGTGGCCCCAGGGAAAGCGGTTAGGTTGCATGAGGGTGGTTATGGGTTGGGGAGGGGTTAACCCCTTATATGCCATAGTAGTTATATAGCTATGACATACAGTACAATGGGTAGCCAGGTAGTTAGGATATTTGTTTTAACACTTTGGTTACCTTTATTTTCCATTAAGGCATGTGGCCAATCTTGAGCAGAGATTCCCAACTACATGACTCCACAAACCTTACAAATATTACACATACATTGATGAACTGTTTATAATATGGACAGAGGGCGAAGAAAATCTCAAACTATTTTATGAGTCCTGTAATTCATTCCAGCCATCAATTCAGCTCAAAATAGATTATTCAGCAAACCTAGTTAACTTTTTAGATACCACAGTAACATTGAAGAATGGCAAACTACACACATCTGTATACAAGAAACCCACAGACAGATGTAGTTACCTCCATAATTCCAGCTTCCATCCCACTCACACAAAATGAGCCATCATACATAGCTAGGCTATAAGATATTACTGCATATGCTCTAACACTAAAGATAGAAACAGACACCTTACAACCCTGACTGAATAATTCAAACAGATGGTATATCAGCCAAAGATTATTGCCACCATACTCACAACTCCAGATATACCTTCTGTTTGAATTATTCAGTCAGGGTTGTAAGGTGTCTGTTTCTATCTTTAGTGTTAGAGCATACTGTATGCAGTAATATCTTATATATACTGTATATATAGGAGAAAAAAACAGAAAACAGGCGCACTCATAGTGTAGTAAGGTTAACAATTTTATATGGGACTGGATAAAATATGAACTGTACACTCACAAACGGAGAAAGGTTAATTGCATGTATGAGATAAATTCTTAATCGCCAACAAGTGAAGCAGGAACTCGACTGGAACTCCGGATAGGAAGCCGTTACATCGCTGTACAGGAGGGACCCGTTGCGGTAGATACTCCGTGTATCGAAGACAGGATCCAGACACCTCCTTGCTGTTCAAGCGTTTCTTTCACCATAGAGAGCTTCCGGGTTAGCCTCGTTACTCACAGTACATTGAGTGCATAGAAAGCTTCCGGGTCAGCCTTGTCACTAACAGCACATCGAGCGCTGCACTGGCAATGAATCCCGATAGTACAGGGATAGTCTCTCCATTCTTGAAAGTAAAAACAAGTCCAATGCAATAAAATAAAATGAAAATACTCCAAGTATTACGCCCTATGCGTTTCGTCTTATAGACTTCGTCAGGGGTATATATAAAAAATGTATGGTTCACACACTATTTATAGCTAGAGTAGCCAATCACGAAATAGAGCTGATTAAATAATTTTCAACAGGTATGTTGTATGGTCAGATAGAGTTTAACCCATATCAATGCTGGTGGAAAGGTTATAGATTCAGGATATATGTATATAAATGACAACAATGCTTGTTGAAAATAAAAAACAAAGAAATAAGAAACTTGAAGAAAATATATACACAAAATATGTAAAAATATATACACAAAATATATATAAAATATATAAACAATTTAATCATAAAAAGTATATAAATATATTGAGATCACATATGAAATTACTATAAAGGATAAATAAATGTACCAGGAAAAAACATTAGGAAAAAACATTATAGCAAAACATGTTGTACCTGAATGAATAAATGGAGCAACAGTGTAAAGGTAACCAGAGCACTAGAGATTCAGAGGGTAGATCAGGATGTATATCAAGGATATGTATGTTTGAAATTAATTATCAATGATTACCATAAAGGAGGAATAAATACAAATTGAACTATATACATGTATTATGAAATATAGTATGTATAAACAGGAGGAGGAGATGAAGGACAACCACCATCCCGGACAGAGCGTGGCATAAACATAAACTAAAATTAATATAGTGTAATTGTGATATTTATAATTCATATAAATAATAACAAATATAATAAAATAAAAAATAATAATAGAAGAGTGTGGTATCTCAAGATATATATGAAAGACAACAACCCGGAGGGAACAAGACTAGCTTGTTCAGACCAGACCTCCCGGGTGGTCCAACATATAATGAAGAGGGAAAGAAAACTAGACAACCGTACTAATGTCAATATTGTCATTGAGACCTCCAGGGTGCAATGTACCTAGAACATATACCCAGTAGGTCTCTCTGACACAGAGTCGTTTGAATCTATCACCTCCCAAAAGGGATGGTGAAATAGATTCTATACCCATGACAGACAGGGAACAAGGATTCTTAGCATGTGTATTGCAAAAATGTCTGGACAAATTATGAGCTTGAAAACCATGTATTATATTTCTTCGATGTTCAAGAAATCTAGTGCTTAAAGATCTTGAAGTGCGGCCCACATATTGTAGATGTATGTGCTTAAACAATCTATATAACTATTAACTTCATATGATGAACCATTGGAGAAAGAAACAAATGATTTATTTGTATTTAGATGTTTACATGTTATACATCCACTCCTTTTACAGGAGAAGTTACCTTTTAAAAGACTAGTATTGATATCCTTCGTTTGTATATTTTGTATAGTTTTTAGTTTGCTTGGAGCTATGATGGTTTTTATATTTCTAGCCTTCCTGAATGTAATAGGAACACTTGTGGGCATCATATGTCCTATGATAGGGTCATTTTGTATGATGTTCCAATGTCTATTAAAGATACCTTTAATTTTGTATGCTAATTGATTATATTGTGTTATGAATCTGGGAATGGATTGTGACGTTTTAATGTCATGATTGGCCATAGTATTATTGAATGTGGCTGGAACAGATGTAGCCTTGGACCTCTCCAGTAGAATATCCCTACTGGTGTCATTTGCTTCCTCAAAAGCCTTTATAGTCTTTATCAATGAACTTTTGTGTCAGTTTCTTACCCTGGTCACAAAAATCAGTAGACAAAGAGCAGTTTCGACGCAATCTGAAAAATTGGCTTTTTGGTATGTTGTTTAGCCATTTTTTATAATGGTTACTGCTATATTGCAGATAGCTATTTGTAGATACCGCCATAAAGTGTGTCCGACTTTGGATGTTCATATTTGATATATCAATAAATAATTCAAGATCCAACAAAGTTATACTGTCTTGATGTATAATGTGGGTAAATTTTAAACTCATATCATTGTGATTGAAGGATTCCAGAATATATATAAATTTGGGAACTTTGAAGATCCCTGTTACCACTTAATGAGACGTGTTAAGTCATTAACGGATTTGTGAGGATTTACCCCTATAAGAGACATTGCCAGGAGTTATCAAAGTGTGATCTGCTGCATCACACCAGAATCGGCAATATCTCCAATTTAACTTAATCACAGATTTTGCGGATCACGCTGTGATTACACCAGGGCATTGCATTGCATTGCAGTATGTTCACTCAAAACACATCATCTTTAGATTACACATTTACATATACTGTATTGTTGGAACACAACATGGAAAAAGAAAGATAAAACACAACACACGTTTTGGCTCTCAATAATGCAACCAAATTGTAGTTTGAAAACATTATTAGCTTTTTTTACTCCTTAATAAATAATAAAAGAGAGACTTTTTAATTGCATTTTTGACATAGAAAAAAACTGGACTGTCATCTACAACACCACTGTTAGCCCCAAATAATCAGATCTATAATATATATGTAGCCCTTGTACCCCCGGGGTACTACAACAACGCGTGCTGCTGTCACCTGTGTGGCTAACAGGAGGCCTGAACCTCTGCCACTGGGAGCCTGGGGTATACTTATACACGGTGCAGTGCCTCCACCGATGAGGATCCCAATGTGGTGGGAGTGTTCCCTCACCGGAACCAATATACACAGTAAATACATACAATGGGATAAGAACAGTATTTTCTAAGCATATGAATATAACTTCTTTACATAGGTCTAATTGCATCATTCCTCATGTCAATCATAGCTTCACACCACATGTCAATCATTGCATCACCCTTTGTCTTTTCAGTAGCAATGTGCCTGGGCCCTTAACCCCTGAGTGTCCACAAACAATAGTGTGAGTGCGAGGGATAGCGCTTCCCTGTGTAGGGGCCCGTTGGTGCACTTATAATAGCTCCCTGGTCATAGTCCTGACCAGGATAATCATCAACAATCAGCGGCTCCGCAACGTAGTCCTGCTGCGCGGTGTGCTGCTCCTTGCGTGGATGATTCCGCCGTCTGACTCCTCTGGGGAGGGACAACCAGCCGGATGATCCTTTGGGAACAGTCTCTACTATTTAGTCCAGATGTTCTTTCAGCTATAGATTTAGTCCAGATGTTCTTTCAGTTCTTTCAGGCAATGTCCTGCATCTCTCTCTCTATTGCTACAGTGGAAAGAGTTCCTAGGAGTCTTAAGGCCTTTCCCTATATCATGCACATAGAACACTTCTACAGTGGCTCAGGGAACTAACTGGGCCCTTGGGGATTACCTCTGGCCTAGTCCCAGGAGCACTGCTCTGTGAACACTACCTGCACCTTCAGGATCCAGGTCTTGACTCCCCGTTTCCTGTCCCAGCATGCAGTACTCTTTCCTCCCTTCAGGAGCAATCCAGCCATCCCATTGGTTACCATGCGTCACCTGGCCGCTTCTCTCTAAGCATAATGGGAGTTGTAGTCTCTCTGCTGCTGAATTAACATTGGGGCCGCGTGCGCATAGGACACTGCGCATGCGCGACTCTAATGGCTGCCACGGGGGTGCCCTGCGCATGCGCATCTTTTCAGGCCCCTGTCTAACATTCGCCGCTTCTGTGCATGCTCGCGCGCACAATATGGCGGCGCCTTGCGGAGGGAGCCGCCGGCGACTCCGTCGCCCTGCCAGCAACATCCCCACGTATGAGAGGGTAAGGGGGGGAAACGGGAGAGCGGGGAGAGCGGGGGGACCGGAGGGGACCTGGCTACATCTATATTGAAGCTTATTGATATATCCATATGTACTAATCACAGTACAGATAAACTAAACTCCAATGCCTTCATATGCCATTTACTTAAAATACTGTTACATAAATAAGACAATGTGGATACATACAACTCTGGGGAAAATCACGCAATTGAACATATAAAGTATCTGTAAGTGATTGCACTTTGTGTATTTATTGAAATACCCATATCATGTTTTTGCTAGGCTGTGTAAAAATGGAACAAACAATTAAAAAATAAAGATAATGCTAAAATATGCTTGGCGATATTTTAAAACCCATCTCTAAAGAAATAAATGTTTCACTAAGTCACAAACAAAACCTTAAATGATGTATTTTTATTTGACATTTCTAGTAACAATTTGATTATTTTCCATGAACATTGAAAAACAACAACAGCACTCAAACATGAAGGTCATTCTGACCATGACCTATAATTTGCTTTCAAGATGGCAACACTGAGCTTGTTTTTAAACACAAGCCATTTATCATACATAACTCTCAAGTTTCAATAAAGTAAAATATTTTATATAGACACTGATAAACAAATGATGAGAAAAACTTTCTGTAATCTACAATAATTATATTTTCTTATCTGTTATTCCTTGCTAGTTTTCCACTGTTTTCGTTTCTAAGTACTGTATAACACAATGTAGCATTTGTTATAGCATATTGCAAATACTTGTAGTGGCACATTGTTCATTACATTGAACTTTGATGTATTTTTTTTTAAAAATCCAATGAGAACAAATTTCTAAAAATGATAGGTAGGTAATTCAAATACATATTTAAAAATACCTAATCCCTAGTGCTATTGGGAAATAAATTATATGATACATTGTTAGGAAAATATATTTTGGAAATGTACAATTTAATTTTAATGTGAGTCTAAGTATTAACTTATTAAAATGATTTTTATCATATATAATAATAAAAATATATATATATTTTGCAAAATCTTTATGAAATTATTTTTAAAATTTTTATTTTTTATCTTTTTCATTCATTATTATCATTATTAGAAACCCTTTTAGAGTTCTTTTCTTTTATTATTTATATACATATATGGCATATTTGTATTTATTTATTTTATAATGGATACATCATATATATTAATAAAAAAATATTTATTGTTTTACAAAATCTTTATAAAAAAAAATGTTTTTTTTAAATTATATATACATATGAATTTTATGTCCATTGGCATTCATATCTACGCTTTCCAAGTTTTACTCATGTGTTTTTGTTGTTTGTTTTGTGTATACTCTATTGCAGGCCTGCACAACTCCAGTCCTCGAGGGCCGCAAACAGGCCAGGTTTTCAGGATATCCCTTCTTCAGCACAGCTGGCTCAATTAGTGGCTCAGTCATACTGAGCCACTAATTGAGCCAGCTGTGCTGAAGTAGGGATATCCTGAAAACCTGGCCTGGTTGCGGCCCTGGAGGACTGAAGTTGTTCAGGCCTGCTCTATTGTATCCCCATGTTTGCTGTGTGCCATGTTATACTAGCACCCCAAATTCAGATAGCCAACCCACTAGGGTTTAACATGGGGTTAATTGACTTTGGACTATAAAGGACCACTGGGGTCCTGCATAATTTTAACCCTGATGAAGTCATATTACTTTCATGTGACGAAACGCATAGGATCTCTCTCTGCTGGAGGTCTGTTTGCCAAGTATCGTTTGATGCTGTAAATCAAGAGTGCTGTAGGACCATGGTAATTGCAGTACTAGTTTCCTGAGGGAATTTTGACGTACACTCGGAAGTGGAACTGCATTAATAGCAGTTCCACGAGGACCCAGTATTCATCCATACTGTGATCAAGAGTGTGGGACTGCAATTAACTTGAGCACTAGTGTCTGGGGGAACCTCGACACGTACCCGGAAGTGGAACTACATCACCAGCATTTCCACGAGGACCTGGTACCAGCACACAAACAGTGACTTCTACCTCTACCCACGATCCTGGCTACAATTTCTTCTACGCGCAAGTTCAGGCGACCTTTTGTGAGTTGCATTTTTATATTGTTCACTAATAAACCTATTTTACAGATTTATGCTATGGAGCCCACACGTTCTATTTTTGTTTTATAGATTGTTGAAGGAGTTGGTTTTCCCTGAGAAGAGATGCTTGGAGTCTCTGGCGTTATCATCTACTTTATGATTTTATGATTTATTTTTATCTATCAAATGGCACACTATTCCCTTTTGTTCATTCCCTTACCTATACCAATCCTATTCCATATATTCCCCCTTTTTTTCATATGTTTGTTGTTGTATATATACATAGTAGTGTTTTGTGGTCTTTTGCTTTCTGTCATAGTCAGGTATATACAGTATCTATAGCACATTACCTATCATTCTGTTTGCCATGCCTTTTAATCTAAGACAAAAGAAGTGTGTGCTGTGCTATTCAAATATATAATTAAAATTGTGACGTATAAGTGCACTAAGGTACTGATAATAAAGTGATAAATCGACGCAAAAACATCTAAAAAGGTGATCACTGTAAATATAGTGAAATAACAATAATACTTAAATAAAGTGAATGAATTTTAAAGTGCAAATATTTTACACATAAATGTGATAAACCCAATAGGGTAACACAATAAAGATGAGATGTCACACCCTGCTCAGACCCTCTGGTGGGATTTGTCTTCACTTCTTCCCGAATGTTGTAATGGATACACGAAATCCAGGGGGAGCATAAAGGGGAGACAAAAAAGGCACAGACAATCTAAGTGCAGAGGAAATAGTGAAATTGGCAATATGCTCCAATTCTTGGCTCATATGAAGTATCTACTTAAAAGCTGTAAGATTTAAAACAGCATTAAAGGCTATGGCAGTCAGTCCACAGTGGTTGTCAATTCAGAGTCATCAGGGAAGCCCCGGTACTCAGGATGAAAAAACCCCGGATGCAAAGAGAGCGAGAAGACACTACATAGCACAGATCAACCACGTATAAAATAGTTTCATCTAAGTAAAATATGCACTCACAATGTGTCTGGTAAAAACGGGCATGTAACACTACAATAGTGTACAGAAGAGACTGTCAGCAAGCCTGCTCACTGTCCTGTGGCTCCCAATGGACCTCCGTCTCCAGCCCCTGCTTCGTCGCGTCACCTCAAGACTGGGCATCTGATGTCAAGTCTGGTTGCCTTCCGGTGGTAGCTCGGCCTCCCACAGTTACTCGAGTGGGAGTCATTCTATCACGCGGAGCAGCTGGGAGAGTAACTGTGGGAGGCTGAGCTACCACCGGAAGGCAACCGGACTTGACATCAGACGCCCAGTCTTGCAGTGACGCGACGAAGCAGGGGCTGGAAACGGAGGTCCATTGGGAGCCACGGGACGGTGAGCAGGCTTGCTGACAGTCTCTTCTGTACACTATTGTAGTGTTACATTCCCGTTTTTACCAGACACATTTTGAGTGCATATTTTACTTAGATTAAATTATTTTATACGTGGTTGAATGTGCTAAGTAAAATATGCACTCACAATGTGTCTGGTAAAAATGGGCATGTAACACTACAATAGTGTACAGAAGAGACTGTCAGCAAGCCTGCTCACGTCCCGTGGCTCCCAATGGACCTCTGTCTCCAGCCTCTGCTTCGTCTCATCACTGCAAGACTGGGCGTCTGACGTCAAGTCCGGTTGCCTTCCGGTGGTAGCTCGGCCTCCCACAGTTAGGCCTTGCCCCCGCTGCCTGCTACAGCATCCGCTGTGGCGGTCGCTGCGCTCACGAGAGCCCTCCCCGCAATGGCGCCAGGCCCGCTGCGAGGGGGGGCCGCAGCGCTCGCGCGAGAGCTACTCCTGCTCTCAATAGAATTGAGAGCAGGAACTCGCGTCGAGCGGCTAGGCACGCCCCCCGGCGGTTCAGCCAATGAGGGCGAACCTGCCGGGTGACGTCATGGCCGCGCCCCCGTCACTCCTCCACCATGCCCCCCCCGGTCTCTGCTCCTGCAGTGAGCTGCAGACCGGGGGAATAGCTGGAACGCGCAGCCAAAAGCGCGGGCGCGCATTAGAGCGCCGTGACCGGGGCCTTAGCCTTACTCTCCCAGCTGCTCCATGTGATAGAATGACTCCCACTCGAGTAACTGTGGGAGGCCGAGCTACCACCGGAAGGGAACCGGACTTGACGTCAGACTCCCAGTCTTGCGGTGACGCGACGAAGCAGGGGCTGGAGACGGAGGTCCATTGGGAGCCACAGGACAGTGAGCAGGCTTGCTGACAGTCTCTTCTGTACACTATTGTAGTGTTACATGCCCGTTTTTACCAGACACATTGTGAGTGCATATTTTACTTAGATTAAACTATTTTATACGTGGTTGATCTGTGCTATGTAGTGTCTTCTCTCTCTCTTTGCATCCGGGGTTTTTTCGTCCTGAGTACCGGGGCCTCCCTGATGACTCTGAATTGACAACCACTGTGGACTGACTGCCATAGCCTTTAATGCTGTTTTAAATCTTACAGCTTGTAAGTAGATACTTCATATGAGCCAAGAATTGGAGCATATTGCCAATTTCACTATTTCCTCTGCATTTAGATTGTCTGTGCCTTTATGCTCCCCCTGGATTTCGGGTATAAGTGCACTAAAACATTTAAATTAAATATTGTATTCTTATCAGGGGGCTGCAAATCAGTAAATATGACCAGGTCAGTAGAAGATTAGTGAAAAAAACAGTACTGTAAGGTGCCTAAAGTGAACTAAATGAATAATTACTATATGTGGTGATATAACTACATTAATAGTACTAAATACTAACTAAACAGTGTTAGACCAAACAGTGTTAAACCGAATACAATCGTGAACAGTGTACTTGAGTGATAGTCCAAATAACTCCATTGTTGTTTGATGGATCCAGATGGAACTCAGCATACTGTACGGACAGAAAAAGACAAAACAACACAGTGTAATACTGTACAAAAAGAGAAGAATCAATCTAATGATTAAGGAATAATGAATTCCTCAGAGAGAGGAAGAAAAAATCGAGCAGATAAGGGAAAAAAGGTAAATTTAATAAACAATAAAAACCATGTGCAACTATCACAGTTGAATCCTCTCCTCACGCCAGGCGAAAATTGAAATCCTACTTACAGAAGTTAGGTAGGAAATGCGCATTCAGTGATATTCTTTACAGGGAGTAAAAGCTGCTTTCCTCGCTGGCAGGCACCTTTGGAGTCCCACCTATGTCTCATCCAGATACGCTGGTGCGTGTGGGTAATCTTTTCGGCCGCCGGGATGTTAACAAAGCTCTTTTCCTCTCCTACTGACATCTGGGTCACGCTAACATGGAAATTAGTTCATGCTCGTACTCTCGCGAGAGCAGTTGGAAAAAGCCAGTTCCGGGTTTACTGCAATGTACTCAGAGCGTCCTTCAAGAGAATAAAGTGCACGCATGTACAAGCTAGTTCGCGATGCTGTAAGGTTTGGTAACTCCACCCTATGAGATTCACGGATTACTCCGCTTCGTCAGGGGTAAGCTGTCAGCATCAAAGTATCAAATTTAAGCTGACATCAAAGTGTCAAGTATTGAGTTAGAAAAACAAAAGTGTATATAATAAAGAACATTGTCTTATTTCTTCTGAGTGTCTCTGTGGTAAACCACCAGTTAAATACCTTGTGGTTTAGTGTCCCAAGATCAAGAAGGAAAGCCAGTATCTGCAGTTTCAACATGGAGAGAAATCAGCCAGCACCCCCATTGTATGCTGTTTCTGGCTTGCGGTGGCATAGGGACCTTCACACTGGTAGGACTCTGCACTTTGTCCAATCTGCCGATGTAATTCTGTGCGCCAATGCCTCAGATATTTCACCAAGTCGTCCCCTATCTCACCAATGTTTCCCAAATCAGATCTGCACATGCACCGGCTCTGCTTAGTTGTTCCGCCCGGTATCCAGTCAGCGAGCGAGTTCACCGGCTTCGTTTACAGTAGCTATTCCACCCGGTATCAATCTATAGGGACCACTCATCTACGTTGGTACACCGACTGTGCGTCAGGCAGCATGCAAATCCACACCGCTCCACTGGTCAGCCAGGAGTCACTCCCTGTGTGACAGAGACCTCCCACTGCTCGTTCACCTTTGCATGATACCTGCACGTCGGTTAACAAGTGTACAGGTGTACCGGCTCAGCTCCAGTTACATCTCAGTATAGGGGGAGGAGCCACCTTCACTTAGTTCAGGGAGTTGGTGATAAGGCAATGGTTAAGAAATAATTCCAGGGAGGAGGCGTGGCCAAGGAGGTGAATGGCAGCTTAGAGTGTGAGCTCCATCCCCTCCGGCGTTTCAAAACGACATAACTCCAGCAAAAACACAGTAACTGCATAATTCAGAACCTGCAGAACGTGTCTAAATATACAGAGATGGCATCAACCAAAACTTTAAGGAAAAAATCACAGCCGGTGTCTAATTATTTTAAGAACAAAGAGACTGCCAGGGCGGACATACCTGAATCTTCAGTGCAGACAGCATCAGCAGACCCAGAACTGGACTCCTCACCTGAAGAACCAGACGATTTGGCTGTAGTGAGACGTAAGGACATGAAAGAGTTCTGCAGCAATATGAAACAATTCTTTAAGTCTGAACTTTGGGCACTTTGGAAGGATGTAGACGCAATAGGGGAGCGTACGGCCGCTTTGGAATCCAGGGCAGATGAGACAGCTACAACCACAGTACAAACGCAGACTCAAATATCCACCCTAAAGGCACAGATAACTTCCCTAGAAGATAAAATTGAGGACGCGGAGAACCGCGATCGGCGCTATAACATACGGCTTAGAGGGGTCCCAGAATCTATCACAGATCCAGAGGAATTCACCTCGAGGTGGCTAGAACATTTATTCCCAGACATGGCAGCCAGAGACCTGGTTCTGGACAGGTGCCATCGGGCGCTGCGGGGAAGACCTCAGCAAGGAGATCCCCCGAGGGACGTGGTGCTTAGATTCCACTACTACCGCACCAAGGAAGAAACATGCCGGAGAGCAAGGGAACTGAAGGTGGTGGAGTTTGAGCAAATAAAATTTCAAGTTTACCAGGATCTGTCACCGGCCACGCTAGCAAAAAGAAGAGCATTAGCCACCGTTACCAGAACACTGCGTGACCAAGAAGTAAGGTACCGCTGGCTATTCCCGTGTGCCTTAATGGTTTTTAAGAACGGAGTGACACATATCCTAAAAAGAGTGGAGGACACTGAGGGATTCCTGCGGAGGGTCCTGGGATCAGCATTGAGTCCCCCTCACCATGCGGCGGCACAAGATGGCGCTCCCGCGTCCCCATAAACCGAGATGGTGACCCACAGCTGAGATAATGAGCCCTCCATAGGCCGCTCCTGTTTATACACAACCACGGGAATATACTGTTCCAACCAATCCCAATGAAGCCCCTACTGACCCTGTGACTGCACCGGACCCCTCTCACAGCCCGTACCAATCTCTTGAAAGGAGATACAGAACCCAGCAAGGCAGAAGGATCCACTTACGTTTTCGGAGCAGCGGCCATCTTGCCTCGCTCCATCCCTGAGAAGCGCGGGACCTACACTGCTCTCCGCGGGCTTTCCTAGTGACGTCATCGTCCAGCGTCGTCCTCTCGCGAGAACTGGTACCGGGCGCCTGCGCAGTGGGAACTAGCAGCGGTGGCGCATGTAGACGTCTCACATCCTCCCCAAGCTGGCCAAAGAGGAGCGCTGACACAGAGTTCCCCCCGAGGACGCAGAGGGCTACGAACCTGGAAGGAGCGTGATCGCGACGAGACCACTCTGCGGGAGACCGGACATGGCGGCCCCAAACTGGGGTTACCCCCCAGATTGATGATCTTGCACAAACAACCACACACACAATAAAAAAAGTTTTGAGGGAAGGGGGGGGGGGGTGTAACAGGGAGGGGGGAAGAGGGAGGGGAGGTGAGGGTGGGAGGGGGTGGGTAGAGGGGGGCTGGGGGATGACATATAACCCCTGAAGACAGATATCTCCCTAAACTGGATAGTTTAACAGGTATGTGCATCTCCTACAGGTATTGCGCCTATAAGCCCCACACTTAGATCCTAACCCCACCACAGGGATCAATATGAACGACATTAATAGAGAGGTGAGCTCCACGGCCAATCATTAGAGATAACAACCCGTATCATTATCTACCCAGTACCAGATGTGGGGATATCCTCCCAGCTTGAGTTACCAGGGTATATAGCACAGGGTCAGCTATGTGACCCAACAACGTAGACGCCGGAGGTCTATAGATAATGAAATACTTAAGTTGGGAGTCATATCATTGCCGTTGCGCCCAAAGAGTACATATAGAGGGGTCTCTACATACGGCCGCGGGGGGACTTGCAGATCACTATCCAAAGGGGGATAGTTAGGTTAGGTAGTACAGACTGACAAGGGACAATCGTTCGGCCTGAAGGGTTCCAAATTGCAGGTAGGGGGGGAGGGGTAAATCGGATCACCTATGTAAATGCTCTAATGCATAAGTGTTTCCAAATAAAAGAGGAAACCTAGGGCCACGACCGCAACAGACCAGAGGACTAGGAGCTAGTCGGGGTTAATTAGTTAAGGGGTTGGTTGTAGAGCTCCAAGTTAGAGGAGTGGCATAAGGAGGACGAAAGAAGATAAACGGGTTAAATTTTCTATTGTGTTTATAATATGCAGTTTCTGTTTCAGTTTCCAACGTTGAGAAGTTATAAGGAGTTAAATATACTAGCTGATTAATAAAAACGCGCCGGCGGGGTTCTCCATGTCGGCGTGCATGCGTTTCCAGAGACGGTCCCGGAGACAGAGGGATCGCAAACAAGTCCCAGGGGGGGCGGGTCACAGTAAGAAGGGGAAATCCCTTGGTAAGACTGGACCAAGAGACCAACCCCATGGGCGCAAGAGACACCCTCGGGGGCTCCCGGGGTGGACTCTTGTTTTCTTATTATTTGATGTCATTGTAATGTTAATGTTATGTATACACTCTCTTTTTTATTTTTTCCCCTCTGTTTTTACCTCTGTGTGGTCCCCTCTCCCACCCCTCCCTCTCCCCCCCTTCCGCACACCTCCTCCCCACCCTCTCCCCCCCCTCTCCCCCGCCTCTCCCTCCCTCCCCCTTCCAGAGGTACATCAGCCAGACCGGCGAAACACAAAACAGGTGGAGTGGGTGTATTTCGGGGCAGTGAGTCGGATATGTCCGAAGGACGGGGACTTGGGTGAGTTTCAAGTTACCCAGACGCTGATTTATACACACATTAATAAATGGCGTTGATACTTATTTCTCACAATGTGCAGGGCTTTAACAACCCAACCAAACGGAAGTTGGCTTTTTCAGACTACAAAAGGAAACACGCTGAGGTTCTTTTCTTGCAAGAGACACATTTCAGCAGATCTAGCGCCCCCAAACATCTTGACAAAGATTTTACTCAGGTTTTCTCAGCTGCCGCAGCGGTTAAAAAACGCGGGGTAGCTATATTAATTCGAAATAGCATTCCATTTGAAGTGCAGTTAACTAAGCGCGACAGTGAGGGCAGATACATCATAGTAGTGGGGGCGATTAGGGGACAGAAAATTACACTAGCTTGCGTATATGCCCCCTGTGAAAAGAGTACGATCTTTTTTGATAAGCTTTTCAGAACCTTGAGCTCAGTATCTCAAGGGAGCGTCGTACTAGCGGGTGACTTTAACATGGTCATGCAACCGCACCTAGATAGGTCAGGGGTTGCAGGTCAATATAACAAGGGAGCGGGCGTCTCGATACGCCGGGGCCTCAAGACCACCCAGCTTACAGATATATGGCGAGAATTACATCCGGCAGACAGGGATTACACATTCTTCTCTCACCCTCATGGCTCATACAGCAGAATTGATTACTTCTTCGTGTCTTGTCACCTGGTTCCTATGGTCACCCGAGCTGGGATCCATGATATTTCATGGTCTGACCATGCACCAATAGAGCTAAGGTGCAATAATATTCGTACGGATAGACCTGGGACGAACTGGAAACTAAATGAATCAATCTTAAAAATTCCCGAGATCTGTGATATTATTGACAACGAAATAGACCAATTCTTTAATATAAATACAGGCTCTGTCGACTCACCGTTAGTTCTTTGGGAAGCTCATAAAGCAACATTACGCGGCACGTTAATAAATATCACAGCCAGACGAAAACGAGAAAGGGAGTCCAAAATTATCACTCTCCAAACCAAATTGCAGACTCTCTCCTCTAAACATAAAAAAACCTCAGACCCTAAAATTTTGCAGGAGGTAAAAGACGCCAAAATTGAACTTAACATGCTCCTAGCCTCCAGGGCGGACAATTCACTGAGTTGGTCAAAGAGGAGATTTTTTGAGAAAGCGAACAGGCCGGATACAATGTTGGCCCGCATGCTAAAGGATAGGCAAGCTAAGTATAACATCCAAGCTATACGCTTAAAATCTGGTACCCCCACGTCTAATCCTCAGAAAATAGTAGACGAATTCGGCTCATTTTATGAAACACTATATAATGGTGGAAAAGTGGCACATAACATCAAAACGAGCGGTGCACTAAGAGATTTCTTAACCAGCTCAAATCTAGGGAGATTGACGGACACAGACAGAGAAGCCCTGAACGCTGACTTCACTATAGAAGAACTGTCGCAAGCCATTAAAGAGTTGAAACCATCAAAGGCCCCTGGGCCAGATGGATTTTCAGGGCTTTATTATAAGAAATTTATAGAGCTACTCGCCCCTAGGTTGCTCCGCATGTTTAACGCTATTTTAGCGGGAGCCCCCATCCCCAAAGAGATGTTAAAGGCGTCAATATCACTAATACATAAAACGGGGAAAGACCCGCTAGATTGCAAAAGCTACCGGCCTATATCATTAATTAACACCGATGTCAAATTATACGCTAAATTACTGGCCAATAGACTTAGTCTCATCCTACCCAGACTTATACACCCAGATCAAGTCGGATTTATCAAGGGCCGGCAAGCAGCGGATAATACACGACGATTTATTGATCTGTTGGATTTGGCAAATAGTAAGGCAACTCAAAGCATGTTGTTAAGTCTGGATGCAGAAAAAGCTTTCGATAGGATAGACTGGCCATATTTAAAAGAGACGCTTGCAACATTTGGCTTTGGAGATCGGGTGAGCGAGGCGATTCTGTCGCTGTACTCTAACCCCACCGCCAGGGTCATACACCAAGGCTACCCCTCTCTGCCATTCCAAATAAAGAGTGGCACGAGACAGGGCTGCCCATTATCCCCACTTTTATTTGCCCTTTGTATCGAACCACTGGCGGCGCAAATCAGAGGAAACCCAGACATCTCAGGGTTAAAAGCATACTCCCAAACCCATAAAGCGGCCCTGTATGCGGATGACCTCCTCTTGATTATCACAAAACCCCTTACTTCCCTGCCAAACCTATTCGCCCTACTAGATCGATTCGCTAAGGTCTCCGGCTTCAAAATCAATCAATCCAAGTCGGAAGCCCTCAATGTCAACCTCCCTAGACACACAGAGAAATTACTAAAATTAAATTTCAAATTTAACTGGCAACAAAACCACATAAAATACTTGGGTGTCCACATCACCAAAACTGTAAAGGACGTGTACAATGCAAATTACCCCAACCTGATTCGGACCCTAAAATCTGATTTACAGAAGTGGACATCCAAAAGGATATCCTGGATTGGACGTATCCATAGTGTCAAAATGAACCTACTCCCCCGTATATTATACCTCTTCCAAACTCTTCCAGTGCCACTCAGATTGAGGGACATACACTCACTTCAATCTGACATTTACAAATTTATCTGGGGAGGTAAAAAACCGAGGGTAAGTAAACTAAATATGACAAGACCTGTGCTGGCTGGCGGCCTAGCAGTACCCTGCCTGCTATCATATTACAAGGCGGCACAATTAAGCCAAATTGTACAATGGCAATCTAACCCGAAATCGAAGAGATGGGTAGAAATAGAAAATGCCGCATGCGCACCTTTGGAGCTCAGCAGTTTAATTTGGTTACCTAAAACAGCGCAAAAATTTGCCACAATGCCGCTATCCTCAATGACCAACTCACTGTCAATCTGGGAGGCTACAAAAAACAGGCATTCCCTCACGACAAAACACTCCATGGTGACACCCATTTGGAATAATCCTGAATTCGCTCCGGGTCTATCGGTCGGTAATACCTCAATCTGGAGGCAGAAGGGTTACAATCGGATTAGAGATCTGGAGGGACATAATAGAAAAATCAAAACATTCGACTATATCAGAGAAGAAAAAGAGATGCCCCACTCAGAATTCTTTCGATACCTCCAGATCAGGGCTTTTTATAATAAATTTGCCCCATACCCCCTATTAACATCTTTCGAAAAGCTCTGTCTGGCTGAGACCGACACAAAGGGACTTACATCACAGATCTACGGAGAGGTGATCAGTTCTGGTGAACATGCACAGCAGATACCCTCATTCCGATCTCAATGGGAAACAGATTTAGGAGAAAACTTAGAGGATGAAGATTGGAGCGCTATTTACATGGCCACTGCAAAGAGCTCCATATGCACCACTCTTAAGGAGAACGCATATAAAGTCCTAATGCGATGGTACCTCACCCCACTGAAATTATCAAGGTTTGTGCCGGGATCCTCCCCCCTGTGCCCCCGCCAGTGCGGAGGATCAGCCGACCTGTTACATATGCTGTGGTCCTGCCCTCGGATCTCTCCGCTCTGGGAGGCGATTAGACATTGGATTCAGAGACTGTTCGATCTCACAATACCCCCAGACCCGTGGCTGTTCCTCCTGAACAGGCCATTAACGGGCCTTACCAAAGCACACAACAAATTAATTGCCCATTTTGCAATTGCAACGCGGTGCGAGATCGCAGCATTATGGAAACAATCTGATATTCCAACCATCCCAAAGATTCGAAATCGAATTTGGTTCGTTTGCCAGATGGAAAAGTTAACGAGTTTAGTTAACGACACTGGTGACAATTTCCTAAAAGTCTGGACGCCCTGGCTAGAACAGACAGATATCCCGGGGATAGAGAGGACCTCAATCTGGCTATGATAGTTGTAGATGCGTTCTCCTTGGGGGGAGCTTACAGGTTGTATTCTATATCCATAAGAACCTATTTAGCAGCATTATAATATTAGCAATTAGAGAAACGACCCAGTCCACTCGTGTTTGGATTCGGGCCTCAGATGCACCCCTTACCACCTCACTCTACATACCTCACCCACATCCTTCCCCACCCCACCCAAACCTTCCCACTCCCTCCCCCTTTTTTTTTTTTTTTTTTTTATTGTGAGTGGGTATTGTCTCCCCCTTTAAGTTTTATTATAAGTGTCTGTTTGTCCTTTTTAGAAAGATCTCACTGCTATTCTCTCAGTTGTTAAGATATTGTTTTCATACAAGACAAAAAAAAAAAAAAAATATTTGATAATGTATTTTTTGCTGTTACATTGCAATAAAAATCTGAGTTAAAAAAAAGAAAAAAGAAATAATTCCAAACGCCTATAGTTTCTTCAAACTTGTATTGTAGAGTTTGAACATACAATAAGGCATAAACAATGCATATAAGGGTGAACTCAAGGTACCCTTTCGTCTATAGCAGACTTCAGGGTTTTAATGGGGTAATAAAGATATCATATATTTATACCTGTGTCAATAACCCCATTGGTTAAAGGAAAGATTGTGAAGCCAATCATATAAGTTTTATTTTAACCAATCACGTCGCCACTGAGTGTATACTACACAGGAAGAAATATCCAGTTGCATATAGCCTATAATAGAGTGCATTAATACAATACAATTATAGGAATATTTTAATACAATCACATTTAAAATGAGTAAAATATAATAAACAAATGAAAACATTCTATAAACTGTTTACATATGGAAAATAATAGCTTCAGATGTAAAACATAGTAACATAGAGACTTGGAGGTATCTAAAATCCAGATATTTGTATATATTTGTGTGTATATATATATATATATATATATATATATATAAACCGATACATCATATATTTAACAAAGTGGGACACATGTAGCATACATAAATATCAACATCTACATCTACAAAATGAGATGTCTAAAATATGCATATATGTATATCATGTACAGTGAGAACAAAGAATTGTTAGGTACCGAATTAGGGAGGAGTGAAAATGTCAATTCAGTCTGGGAGAAAAGCTCTCAAATCAATGTCGACATGACCTTGGAGCCTGCGAGGAAGCTCCCCTCCCCTCCCCCAACCCACATTTAAATAAATACACAACAATGGTCTGGAGGTACAAAGGCCACGGCTTTATTTACACAACTAAACCCTGGTAAGTGCAAACCCTGCCAGCGTGCTCTCCCCCCGGGTAAAGGCCGATGGCACCCCAACCAAGGCCCGCACACCCACCAAGCCGGGCGCCCGATGGCCCGGCCGTTAAGCGATACTGGGCCCAGGGAATCACACACAAATGAGCCCTGCCCACTCGCTACCCCCAGCCACCACAAGGCTTGAGGGGTTATCTGCACCATAGAGCCCCCGCTGGCAAGGTTACCGAACACCTACCCCCCCTCCCCCAACAGCAGACACCCACGGGGCTATTTAATCCCCTTAATCTAGCCCGTACTGCCAGACCCGCAAGGCCCTTTCAAGCCCCTCCAGAAGTGTCATATTACACAAGTCTAACCCTATTTCGATTGAGTTTACCCAGTTTTGGGCAAAATAATCCACTATTTGCTGAATTGAACTCTGCGTGACTTATCACCCAGCCTCCTACCTGTAACATACATTTCGCTGCACCCCCTATCCAAGCCTTCCCGTGTCCAATATCTGATCCCCCTGCACCTAAATCTGAGATAGTTAGATCAATAAGGACTGACCTACAGTATAGTATACCTGTGTAGTAGAGATAACATCTCCACGTACTCCCCTGTCCATAGCTTTCCTTTTCCCCTCTGCTAACAAGTGAAAACCGAAGGCTTCCAGCACCGCTTTTACAATAGCAGCCACACACAGGGGCTTAATTGGGGCTGCCTCCCCCAACCCAGTGGGGTTTCCCATGTAGGCCCCACCCCCTTACCTCCTGTGGGTCCTTCCACCCCTGTGGCAGCACACCAACCCCCTAGGGGAACAAGTATAAAAGAGTGAAGCCCCCCATTCCTCCTGTTGGTCCTCCCACCCCTTTGGGGGCACAAGTATAGTTTTGCCCACCCCAGTGAGGGGCTCAAGTGCCCCCCCCCCCACACCTATGCAGGCTCAAGTGGGGCCCCCCACACCTATGCAAACCCAAGTGGGAGGCCCCCGCTCCGAGTGTAAACTCCAGCCTCACTACCTCTAGCAAGCTGCTGCCATCCAGCCCCTTTTAAAAGAGACTCTGTTTGTAGCCTATCCAGCAGACTTGCAGACTTTCACACTCACTCTCTGCATCCCCCTCCCCAACTCCTGCAAGCAGACCTCCAAGCTGTTTCTGAAACCATCCAGCCTCTGTTTGCAGCCTGTCCCACAACTCCTGCACAGCAGTCATTCGAACTTCTTTTCAGGGACCAGACTGCGCTTCCCCCCTCCGCTTCCTCCCCTGTGCTCCCTTGAATCCCCTTAGCTCCGCCCCTCGTGACACTGGGGAAGGGGAGGGGAAACAGCATGCAATTCAGCCAAGCTGGGGGGGGGGGGTTGAGGAAGCAGAATGTGAACCAGCACCAAAGGTGTGGAGGAGGGGGAGGGAAGAGAGGTGAGCCTAGTCCCTGCGGTCATGTGCCCCGTCGCTGAGGGGCTCCAGGCTTCTTTATGTCCCAATGGTACCAATGTTTTAACCAAATGTAGCCATTTGGTTTCTAATTTAGAGATCTGATTAACCAAATGACCCCCTCTCCAATTCAGTTCCAATAGATCAATAGATCAATACAGACTAAGTTGTGTAAACCCTTTCTGAATATTGGTAATATGTTCTGCAAATCTAAGTTTGAGTTTGCGAGTGGTCCTACCTATATATTGTTTTTCGCATGGACATTGAATTAAATATACTGCGTTAATAGAGTCACAATTAATGAAATGATTGATGACGAAATCTTTTTGAGTGTGTGTTGAAGAGAAACCTCTAACATTTTTAACCTCTTATGGGTTTAGTTTGCACATTTTGCATTTTAAGCACTTGAAGAATTCCTTTATATTAAGAAATGATTTGCACATTTTTTCTTTACTAGATTTTAGACAGCTAGGGGCAATGTTTTTTTTAAACGAATTAGCTTTCGTGAATATAACTCTTGGTGGAAGATATGAACTTAAGATGGGATCTTGCAGTACTAAGTGCCAATGTTTATTAATGACACGTTTAATCTTGGCTGAGAGCGTGTTAAATTGTGTGATAAATGAAACATCCACAGTCATTTTGATGTTATCTGTGTGGTTTGATTGTTGTTTAATTTTCCTTTTCAATAAAGCTTTTCGATTCAATTTGCTTGTTTTAGAATACACTATGCTTCTTCTAGAATTTTTGGTCCGTATGATTTAGATCTAAATTTATCTAGAATTGCAACCGCTTGTTCCTCAAAAAACATAGGCTCTGAGCAATTCCTCTTTACTCATCTGAGTTCCCGAAAGGGTATATTACCCAACCATTTATTGTAATGGTTGCTCTCTACCTCAATGTAGTTAAGACAATTCACTGGTTTGTGATATGTCTTGGTACAAATCACTCCCTCTTTTATATAGAGAAGTAAATCCAAAAACTCAAGTTCAAACTTACTGTGTTTGGAAGTGAATTTTAAATTATAAATATTACAGTTAAGTTGTGAAAAAATGTGTCCAAACTATTGTGATCTTTACACCAAATAATAATATCATCACTGTTTGTAGAGCACCAGATTTGCGCCGAGCTCCTGGTTATAGTGTTGGGGTTTACATGTTTGTACATTACATTGTCTTCTTTTGTTGTGCCATCCATATTAGGCTAGGGGCACTAATATTGCTTTATTTATCATGTTCATTGTTACAGGACTATACTTTGTGACATCAGAGGTCTGCTGAAATTATGAAGGTTTCTTCTACAGCGCTATAGACTTGGTTACCAAGTCTTGTTGGATATGTTTGGATTAATTTGTTATGGATTTAGTTGCTGTGCAAGTGATTTGTGATGGGTACTTACAATTCCCTGCTTTGGACATTTATTATTGACTCTATGGATCTCCTTGATGGACTAATATAGGGCTCTGTGGTGGTTCATCTACTTACCTCCGTCACTTATTTATATTGATTGCCATTATTATTTGTAATCAAGATATTTACTGCAACATCCCACACTTTATTACTACTTCAATAGGGTGTTTATTATGTCCCCCTTTCACTTTATTCACTTTGTTGTAGTTTGCACTTATATATCTGCATTCATATATGTCTTGGTCACTGCTCTAGTATAGGGGATTTGTGTCATATTGATACATTGTTACTGACCATATATTGCCTTAGAGGATATGAGTAACTGGCTCCTGACATGCGTGGTATAGATTAGCATTTCTCACATGTGCAGTACTTCCAATATGGCCACCGGTATTAGACTAATTGGCCGGCTCTTTATCTGGCCCTTTGTTTAACTTGCATCATGCTCCGTGTCCCTCCCACAGTATATTGTTTTTCACTGTGTCGGCAGTTGATTATGTATTTGTAGTAGCAGCTGGACACATATCAACCTTTAGTATGCCCCCACGGGATGTTTCTACAGTTTGCGCATGCGCATCATAATCAAAAGGGCTGCAGTGCGAACCCATTGCATAGCAACATGTAAACATTGGGAAGTGCATGCTTAACATAGTAACAGGCAGTGCTCATGCGCTGGGGAGATGTGCTTCAAGATGGTCACCCATGTAGGTTAAATGGTTGCTATTACATCTCAGAGGTCACTTGAGTGCAGGTATGTTATTTTTTGTGTTATGCAATCACTGATTGTTTGATTAATTAACTACTTTCAGCTGGGCTTAGGGGTATATATGTGTAGCCAGGACTGGTTTCCTTGGCTACCAGTCTGCCCTTCCTGTCAGTAAACCCTGGTAAGAGCAGGCCTGCCAGGAGTAATCATGGGTTTTACCCACCCACAGCAGCTTCAGTGAGTCACAGGGGAGGCGGTGCGACTAGGCCTTTGTGTGTCCAATCAGGGACTCAGACCTGGTACCTACTTCCCTTATACATAAGGAGCTGCACTGCTAAATTTAGTCAATGCCTCTACCTGCTTGAGAGAGGCTGGTCTACCCACAACAATTGTGCAGGGCTCTGCCAATCTGTATTCCCTCCTTCAGGGGAGTGGATGGGAGACTATACCCCTTACTCCATCAGGAAGTAAGGCAAGAGCAAGAACTGCTTCAGGGCCCCTTGGCCTGGAGTGGACATCCTGGGTACATCCTGAGGGTGAAGCCCCAACAACTGCCTGTACCCACTGTGTGAGCTGTGTATGCTGACCATCTGCAGTGTGTATGAATAAAGTGATCTTGTTCAACTATATCTTCCTGCCTGAGACTACAATCTATCAGGGGGAGGGAAAGTAAGTTCTCCTGTAGAGATTGTCCCCACATCCCTGGGGGCTGCACGAGATGGAGGCGCTGTCACAGTGAGAAAGAATCAGTTACTGCCCCAGAATCCTGTCCTGTTCTCCTCCACAACCCTGCAGGAGACTCAGATCAACTGTGAGCCAGCAGGTATGCACACACTACACCATGTAGCAGTGAAAGCTCCCAGAGGGCGGGGGGGGGGTGGGTGGGGGGTAGACAAGGGGGAGTATGTGTTACATATGTTTCACTGGTTCATTCCTTCACTGCACCACCCTGAGAAAGGTTCCGTTCTGTGGACCGAAACGTCGGTATATTGTGCCTTGTTTTGCCTTATAATACAATCCTTTATACCTTTACAACTTGAGTGCTGTCTCGTGATCTCATGCAAACGGTATCGTGTGTATATATATAATATTTTTTTTTATATATATATATATATATATATATATTTATATATATTGTGACAGAAACCAGGGGTTGGTAATAAACTCCATATACAGGGCTCCCAGGATACTGAACAGTTTCTGTCCTGTCTAAGCTGAACAGGGCAGCCTCGTGGTACAGGCACTCCATTCCACAGTTTGTCTGCTGCCTGTTTTCTGTCACCTGTCATGCTGATTAGAGTTCAGGTATATAAGACCTGTTTCCTGTTTCCTCTGGGCCCCGCCCAAGAGCCTGGAAGGCTGCTGAACTGCAGAGGGGTGAGAAAGCCTCTTTCCCAAATCGCTTCATTCATTCTGTTAGTTTGTCTAAAGACTGCAAAGGTACTTATTTTGTTGGTGGAAGTGGACAAGCCACTTCCAACTCTGAGTCAGGGACATCTAAGTTTAAGTTATCGCTCAGACGAGCAGCTTTTTGTTTGGCTTTGTTTTCTGTTTAAACTGTGGCAGTCTCAGTGCCTGGGACTGAATAAACCAGGCATAGCCTGTTTAAAGGAACAGTACGTGACGTCTCATCATTTAACCTACCCTAAAAGACCGTGTTCTAACAGTCCCGGACAGACGGCGGAGCCCCGGAGTAAGCCGTTTGTCACATATGGTGGAGAATGCGGGCAGAACACTGAAAGGTCTGGGGGTTAAAGAAGTTTAAAAAAAAAAAAAAAAAAAAAAAAAAAAGAAGGTTTTTTTTTCTCTCTCTCCAAACAAGATGGAAGACGTGGTGAGTGCGCTGGTACGCAATGTCGCTGTCCAGAAAGACGCGAATGAAGCCCAGCAACAGGCGAGTGAAACCCAGCGACAGCTGTTAATAGCCCAGCAAGAGACTAATGCAAACCAGCAAGAGACAAACCGCCTGCTGAGAGAGGAGCAAAAGCGGTTCGCTCAGGGCTTACAGCAGGAACTCGAGATCCTGAGGGGGACTATCAGTAACCTTCCACTGGCAGAGGCAGCCCCAGTTCCGAAAATGACCAGGGCAAGCCACTACCTTCAGAAGATGGGACCCTCGGATGATGTGGAAGCCTATCTTCTCACGTTTGAACGCACGGCACAGAGAGAGGGATGGCCAGAAGCTGAGTGGGCTGGTCTAATCGCACCCTTCCTAAGCGGCGAACCCCAGAAGGCTTACTTTGATCTAGAGCCAGCCGAAGCTAACGTCTATGCAAAATTGAAGTTCGAGATCCTCGCCCGCCTCGGCGTAACCACGGCTGTTCGTGCCCAAAGGTTTCACGCATGGTCCTTCACGATGGATAAAGCCACCCGAAGCCAGATGTATGACCTCATCCACCTCGCCCGGAAGTGGCTACAACCCGAGATCAACTCAGCAAGCCACATCGTGGAACGGTTGGTCATGGACCAGTTCTTGAGGAAACTTCCCTCTGCCTTACGCCGTTGGGTCAGTCGGAGTGACCCCCACAATGCGGATGAGCTTGTGGCCCTTGTAGAAAGGTACAGTGCAGCAGAAGAGCACCCGCAACCCACAGTCGTGGAGCAACCCCATTATCCGAGGTTCCAGGACTCTTCCAGAGACGGTAAAAGGGTACCGGGGTTAAGGGGCGCTGAAGAGCGGCGACCACCTTCACGCCGCTCCAGCAACAGTGGTTCGGACACTAAGGGCAATAGCCAACATGGGGAGCCGGGAAAAGGCTCTAAGTGGGACACAGACTATGTACCTAAATGTGTAAATTGTCATGAGAGGGGCCACACAGCAAAAATCTGCCCACTAAATGATGAGCCCATGCAATGCAACAGCGTGGAACCTTATTCGCTGTTGTCCCAATGTATGGGCCCTAGCCCAGAGGACCCCTTGAATAACCATCTGTGGGCATTTGTAAAGGTTAATGGTAAGAGGGTTCGGGCACTTCTTGACTCTGGGAGTATGGTCACACTAGTGTCCGAATACCTATTGCCCATTAAGAAGAAACAGGTAAACAGTTCACAAAGAGTGGCAATTTGTTGTATACATGGGGATAATCATGAATATTCCACTGTTGATGTTTTTTTTGAAACAGAATTTGGTTCTTTAGATTTCAAGGTGGGTGTTGTACCCAAACTGGCACATGATGTGTTAATAGGGACCGACTTTCCCCATTTTCTAAAAATGTGGTCCCCAGCTCAGAATAGCGCCCAGAGTTCAATAGCAGACCATAACGAAGTGTTAGAAGAAACAAATCCTTTCCCTTTTTCAGAAATGGAGGTTGACGAGGGCCCAAATAAGAAGGGGGAAAAGGAGGAGTGCTGTGAAATTCCCTTCCCCATCACTACTTTGGTAGGGAATACCCCAAATCAAGATGTTGATCAGGCACTTACCACCCCAGTACAGGATAAGACCCTCGCTGACCTAGAGGTCAGTCCTGGGAGTTTTAAGAAGGCCCAGTGGGAGGACCCCACATTAGCGGTAGCAAGGGGAAATATACGGGACCAGAATAGTACTCATGGCCAACCAGATAAGTCACTTGCTTACCCCTACTTCGAGGTAGAGAACGACCTAGTATATCGGGTTGATAAAAGAAAATCAGTTACAACTAAACAATTGTTGGTACCACGGACATTCCGTAACGTAGTATTACACCTCGCACATAGTCATCCATTGGGGGGACACCTAGGGGTGGAAAAGACAAAAGAAAAGGTTCTCCGAAGCTTTTATTGGCCTGGGGTTCTGGCAGAAATTACAAACTATTGTTCCTCATGCCCAGAATGTCAGATCACCGCCCCGTTCAAAGCATACCGCAGCCCATTGGTACCCCTTCCCATAATAGAGGTACCATTTGACCGGATTGCTATGGATCTAGTAGGACCCCTAATAAAGTCTGCTAGGGGACATCAGCATATATTGGTAATATTAGATTATGCTACCCGATATCCGGAGGCAGTTCCCCTACGTAGCACCTCTGCTAAAAACATAGCAAAAGAGTTAGTACTTCTGTTTTCCCGGGTCGGAATTCCTAAAGAGATCTTATCTGACCAGGGAACACCATTTATGTCCCAAGTAACAAAAGAGCTATGTAAACTCCTAAAAATCAAGCATCTCAGAACCTCAGTCTATCATCCACAAACAGATGGTTTAGTGGAAAGGTTCAATAAAACCTTAAAGAGCATGTTACGCCGGGCGGTCGATAAGGATGGGAAAAACTGGGACTGTTTGTTACCATACCTGTTATTTGCCATTAGGGAAGTTCCCCAGTCATCCACAGGCTTCTCCCCGTTTGAACTATTGTATGGCCGACATCCAAGGGGCTTACTGGATATAGCCAAAGAAACTTGGGAACACGAGGTTACCCCTTACAGAAGTGTAATAGAGCATGTTGCCCAAATGCAGGACCGCATTGCTGCAGTCCTACCCATAGTGAGGGAACACATGGAGAAAGCTCAAGAAGCACAAAGGAATACGTATAATAAGGGTGCTAGGGTCAGAATTTTTTTTCCAGGTGATAGGGTACTAGTTCTGGTTCCCACCGTGGAGAGTAAATTCCTTGCTAAATGGCATGGGCCATATGAGGTCTTGGAAAGAGTGGGAGAAGTAAATTATAGGGTAAGGCAGCCAGGTAGGAGGAAACCTGAGCAAATTTACCATATAAACCTACTCAAGCCCTGGAAAGATAGAGAGGTCTTGTTAACCCTAGTACCCCCAGGTCCGTCAGAGAATCAAGAAACTGACCCAGAGGTTAGCATAGCTGAAACACTGTCCGTGCATCAGAAACGAGAGGTCCAGAGTTTAGTGAGAAGGAACAAAGAAATCTTCTCTACATAGCCAGGTAAAACTAACGTAATTAAACATGACATAGTCTCTGAACCGGGGGTCCGAGTTAACCTTAAACCGTACCGAATCCCAGAGGCCAAGAGAGAGGCTATAAGTTTAGAGGTTAAAAAAATGCTAAAACTAGGCGTAATTGAGGAATCCCAAAGTGGGTGGAACAGCCCTATAGTTTTAGTCCCAAAGCCAGACGGTACAACAAGGTTTTGTAATGACTACCGGAAACTAAACGCGGTGTCAAAATTTGATACTTATCCTATGCCCAGGGTGGATGAACTTGTAGAGAGACTGGGCAAAGCCCGATATCTCACAACCCTAGACCTAACAAAAGGGTACTGGCAGGTTCCCCTCACAGAAAGGGCAAAAGAAAAAACAGCCTTCTCAACCCCAGACGGCCTCTTTCATTATAAGGTGCTGCCTTTTGGCTTACATGGAGCTCCCGCCACATTCCAAAGAATGATGGATAAAATTTTAAAACCACATGTTCGGTACGCTGCCGCCTACCTGGATGATGTGGTAATCCATAGTGAAGATTGGCAGTCCCACCTTCCAAAGGTCCAAGCTGTGCTCGACGCAGTTCGGTCTGCTGGACTAACTGCTAACCCCGCTAAATGCACTATTGGTCTGGAGGAGGCCAAGTATCTGGGGTATTCTATTGGTAGAGGGTTACTCAAACCACAAACACTCAAAGTAGAGGCGATACAAAATTGGCCAAGGCCAGTCACAAAAAAAACAAGTAAGGACCTTTTTGGGGTTAATTGGCTACTATAGGAGGTTTATTCCCAATTTTGCAACTAAGGCAACCCCACTAACCGACCTCACAAAAGCAAGAGGACCGCTAATGGTAAAGTGGTCCCCCGAAGCCGAACAGGCCTTTAGAAGCCTGAAAGAAGCTCTCTGTGCCCAACCAGTGTTGGTCACACCTGACTTCTCCAAAGAGTTCGTAGTCCAAACCGACGCATCTGAGGTAGGGCTGGGGGCGGTACTCTCCCAGGAGTCTCAAGGGGAGGAGCACCCCATCCTTTATTTAAGTAGGAAACTAAATCCCCAGGAGAAAAATTACTCCATAGTCGAGAAAGAGTGTCTCGCAATAAAGTGGGCTGTAGAGACACTCAAGTATTATCTGTTGGGGAGAAAGTTCCGATTGGTCACAGATCATGCACCCCTTACCTGGATGTGTCAAAATAGGGAGAAGAACGCTAGGGTGACCAGGTGGTTCCTAAGCCTACAGCCCTTTAAATTTTCTGTGGAACACAGGTCGGGGCACAAACATGGCAATGCCGACGGGTTGTCAAGGATGCACTCCCTAATATCCATGGTCGCTCACCCCTCGAGGTCTGAGCTGGGGGGGAGGATATGTGACAGAAACCAGGGGTTGGTAATAAACTCCATATACAGGGCTCCCAGGATACTGAACAGTTTCTGTCCTGTCTAAGCTGAACAGGGCAGCCTCGTGGTACAGGCACTCCATTCCACAGTTTGTCTGCTGCCTGTTTTCTGTCACCTGTCATGCTGATTAGAGTTCAGGTATATAAGACCTGTTTCCTGTTTCCTCTGGGCCCCGCCCAAGAGCCTGGAAGGCTGCTGAACTGCAGAGGGGTGAGAAAGCCTCTTTCCCAAATCGCTTCATTCATTCTGTTAGTTTGTCTAAAGACTGCAAAGGTACTTATTTTGTTGGTGGAAGTGGACAAGCCACTTCCAACTCTGAGTCAGGGACATCTAAGTTTAAGTTATCGCTCAGACGAGCAGCTTTTTGTTTGGCATTGTTTTCTGTTTAAACTGTGGCAGTCTCAGTGCCTGGGACTGAATAAACCAGGCATAGCCTGTTTAAAGGAACAGTACGTGACGTCTCATCATTTAACCTACCCTAAAAGACCGTGTTCTAACAGTCCCGGACAGACGGCGGAGCCCCGGAGTAAGCCGTTTGTCACAATATATATAAAATTAGATATGATATATAAAACATCCAGTTGCAAATTTTGTTCATATATCTTTTAGATGAACACGATTAGAGACATTGCATGATATGATGACTCAACATACACTACCTTTAGATTATATATTTACTATATTGTCAGGGTGTGACAACTATACTATATATTGAAGTGTAGTTTATATATCCATATTTATTATTTGCAGTGCAGATAAAAGAGTCCAGTACATTCATACTGTATGCCATCTACTAAAAATACTGTTACAGAAATGAGACAATGGGGATGCTAAAATTCTTGGGAAAATCAACTGAACATATAAAGTATCTGTACGTGATTGCACTTTGTGTATTTATTGAAATACCCATATCATGTTTTTGATAATCTGTGTAGAAATGGAACAAACAATTACAAATTAAAGACACAATGCTAAAAATATGTGTGGCAATATTTTAAAACCCATCTCTAAGGGAAAACAATGTTTCATAAAGTCACAAACAAAACAATCGCTAATAAGAAAAAAAGTATTCCCTAACCTTAAATGATGCATTTTATTTGACATTTCTGGCAAACATTTTATTATTTTCCACGAACATTGACAAATACCTACAGCACTCAAACATGAAGGTCATTCAGACCATGACCTAAGATTTGCTTTCAAGATGGCAAAACTGAGCCTGTTTTGAAACATAAGCCATTTATCATACATAACTCTCAAGTCTGAATAAAGTAAAATATTTTATTTGCACACTGATAACAGATTAGAAATCCACTTTTTCTAATCCAAAATGTTTTTATTTTCTTATCTGTTATTCCTTGCTAGTTTTCCAATGTTTTATTTTCTTAAGTACTGTTAAGCTCAATGTTGTTATAGCATATTACAAATTCTTGTAGTGACACATTGTCCATTAAATTTGACTTTAAATTTATTTTAAAAAACAACCTATAATTTTTTTCTACTAAAAATGATAGATATGTAATCCAAATAAGTATTTCAAAATACCTAATCCTTAGTGCTATTGTGAAATAAATTATATGATACATACTTTAAGAAAATGTATTTAGTCAATTTACAATAACATTTTAATGTGGGTGTCTAAGTATTAACTCACAGGTAAATGTGAAGGAATGATACAGCACACAAAGGATAAGTGTACAAAATATGTATATATTTTCCAATGTCAAAGCCACTGATCAGAACGAGCTCTAACTCTAATCTTGCCAAAGTTACTGTCTTTAATTTAGGTACAGTATGTGGCTTGTTGCATGTTCATAGTGTGACACTGATTAACTGCACATATTAGTGACATCTTACTCCATTACACTACAGTTTAACTATAAGAGCACATTTTATCCTAAACCTGGACTGGGTCATTATCAAACTTTGAACCAGGAATTAACTGAGACATTTGAATCATATGTTATTACAACCTGTATGAGTGTAGCACACTTTCCCCCACCCCCTGGCTGTGGCCACTCTTGAACCTCTGGCCCTCCAGCACTTGTGACTGCTGAAGTGTCTGTGGACTATTTTGAACCTGTGGTTCCTGCAACACCTATTCCAGTGGATCTTCATGAGTTATCTACAGTACATCTGCCCACATTCAGAAAATTGGTGATGTCTTGCTGACCAAACAGAAGTTGTGAACATGTAATCATTTATATTTACTGTACAGTCAAATATGTTGGCAATGAGTCTGTTCCAGACTGGTCTTCCTTCTAGCCCCTGTATTATCCTTAGCTCAAGCACAGGGGAACTCTGGATCCAGCTCAATATTACTTGGAAAAAAAGCATTAATTACTTTGTCTGGGCTTTAATGTACCACACCCCCAGATTTATTGAAACACCTGAAGCGACATTCCAACACTTCAAATGTAATCTATTACAGAATGTGTAGCTATATGTGCCTTGTTATACTATATTTCTTGGGGAGACTTAGCAAAGAGGGTTAGAAGACAAGTCTGGCATTCATATCATGCGTTACCTGGGAAAAAGGCAGACAACATTCTATTGGTATTATTTATAGTAAGCTGCACATTCAGGAAACATTCAACACATTGGCATGCCTACTGTCACATTAAAGTGAAGGGGAGTGTTAGGTTGTGAAAAAGTATAGAATTCTTTCATGAATGTGTGCTCAAGTTGTTATAAATTCTAACATTAACTCTGTGAACAGCCACTCATCTCCATATCTGTACTCCTCAAACTGGCGACCAAGGGATGAGTGTTGAAAGTGATGAGCATCATGACAGGAGTCTGGAAAGCAGGCAACCATATTCAGAATTCTCAGAATGCACAATGTATCATCACATACCACCTGAACAGTGACCAAACAAAAATTAGAACTATTGCTACATGCATGCAGTCTATTCCACCCATCCCATTGGGGAAGCCAGACACCGAAACCATGCTACTGTACAGCTACTGCCATGCTGTCCTCTCACTAAGGGAACACTCCCACATGTGTCTTTTCAGAGCACAAAGAAATTGGTGGAAATGAGAAAATGTGAACTGAAAAACTCCACTGACTATGGCCACTTGTTTTGTCAGGGGCTAAATTATGTAATGAACACAACATTTTCACCAGGTCAGGTAAAGCAGGAACAGTAGAACTTGTACCAGTCCATTTCTCCAAATCTGGTCTCAATGATTCATAAAGAGACGTAGTTAAAGCCATGTTCAAGCGGAAATGCCCTATCACATTTCCCTCTCTAAATCCTCTAGGTGCTCAACTCAACAATCTTCAAGCCCCTCTCTCCAACAGGTTGGGTTTTCAGGATATCCCAGCATCTTCACAATTGGCTGAGCCTCTGTTTGAGCAACCTGTGCTGAAGCTGGGATATCCTGAAATCCTGAGCTGTTGGGGGGCTTGAGGACTGGAGCTAATGACCCCTGCTCTAGGGTATGCATCGGATTAAAAATTCTGGGCAGCATAGGAGCCATCACTTTCTCCTCTCCCTTTCCAACATATACTTTCCACTAACCTCCTCATCCACACCCCAACAACTCCCCAACTCTCCTTATTTGCTTTCTTCGAACTCTTATTCCGCAACCAGAAATACTCTGCCATCTTGCCCTCTAATATGTCGGTTGCAGGACCAGCCTAGTTTTAAATCTATAGTAATGGCCATCATACAATACTTGGTTTACCTAATTAGAAATACTCAAACAGAAGATTGACAAAAACATTGTTGAGAAGCTCCCCTTGGATGATATAATGGCAATTTTCTTTATATTGACCACTGGAGAGCTTTTTAGTCTGTGTAATCCTTCCTTCATTTTAACTAAATAGCTTCACTTGCATTCAGGGGTTCTTTAAGATTTCAGTTCTGGGTAGAAATGTTCTTAATTATTGAAATGTAAGTTATGTGGTTATTTCATGTGGAAAATTGGTATCACTAATATCGCTGATGTTTCTCTCTGGTTAAAAGGTGTGTATGTTTTGAAGATGCATGGTAGAATGTTCTTTGCATAGCTTGGCGCTGTGAGTGGTAGGGGTTGGCAATCCGAATAGGTGGGCTGGGCAGAATGTTTGAGACACCTATAAGAGTTTAATGTCTTGTGAAGCGTCATCAGCCCCAATAGTTTTTTGACACTAGCACCCATCAATTATATTAAATATTTTTAAATTGGATTTTCACCTTGTGAGGATTGTTGAGTCCAACACCCATCATTTAATGAATTTGCTATTAAATCAATATTCCTGTGCAGTGGCTGGTGAGTGTAATATTCTCCATCAAGGAAGTGTATGAGTTTTCCATTAATCCTAGTGTTAGAAGGAAGAGAAGAGATCAGAGAATAGGGGACAACTGGATTTTTTTTTTTTTTAACTTGAGAGATGCCTCTTTAAAGAACTTTCAACATGATGGTTCATGCAATGTTATGTTATTGCGGGTCTGTCTGAGTGAAACGTCAAGTTGAGGTATGACCTTACAAAGGTAACATTATGTTCCAGCGTTAACACTACAGGTTCAGATCGACAAAGCTCCGTAAAATCAGGGCTCATAATGTCATGTTATCAAAATCAGCAAAGTGTCTTATGTTCCCTGACACTGACGCCAATTCACAAAACTAAATGTACTGTATGTGAAAACAACGGTCGTTAGTAATCTCATTAGAATAGGCATAACGGCATGTTAAGTTAGCACTACCTTATGTCTCACCTAAAGGTGGTGTTATCACTCTCCAGAGCTTGAAGAGAGGAAAGAGAGGAGAGAGATGGAGAGAGGAGAGAGACCTGTGCATAAAAGGTAGCACACCTGACACACCTGGGTTATACAGTATGCTAATAGGAGTCAGTAAAAAGTACTTTGCATATACTTTATCATATATCCCAGGTATCTCAGGTGGGCTCATTTTTGTGCATAGGTGTCTCTCCAGGTGTTGTATAAAACTCTCTCTCTAAAAAAAAAAAGTACTGTAGGAGTCACAATGTCTATAATTTTAACAAACACTAATGAATAGATTTGAATAAAGCCTGCAAAAGATGTTTCAAGGCCACAAAAAAAATGCATTCATACAGTATGTACTGCTTCTTGTTTTAAAATTCCTATTCTGCTGTTTCTATGAATACAATTGCCAGCTAAGCGAATAAAGATCAAGGGCTGATTCTCAGCTTATTTGCTTTCGCAGTTATTGAAAGGGCAGAAAAGCAATTTTACAGTGAAAAAAAACCTCATTGTTATTATTTCATTTCTACAAAAATAAAACATTTCAATTCATTTTCTGTCTTTCACTGTAAAGCAGAGAAGAAAAGTTGCATTTGAGATGAATATATTCTAATAGTTTATTAAATGCATAAGATAAAAGAGTCATTGAAGCTTTAAAATGGTAATTAAAATAGGTGATGTGTGTCTGATGCATTTATTGAATCCTGTCTGCCAGAAAACCATGGTAATGTTTAACTTTTACTGTAAATGTTTTTAAGGTATTGTCTCTAACATTCCTGAACTTCAGAGACGTCCACCCTGTAGCTTATTGAGCGTATTGGTGAAACGTTATTTGTGTTGCATTTCATTGATTAGTGCCATTAATTAAAATGTATTTCTAATGTAAACATTGTTTAATACATATAGAGGTATCGTAATTCATTTGTTTCCAATCATTTGAACTAAAACATTAAAAAACATCTATCTGTACAAACTTACATTTTCAACAGGAATCCTTTTGCTACCAGAGGAGCCAGGAAGATGTTGCATGTATTTGCAGCAGCACATCATGTAATTAGATTTAGTTACATGTTGCTTGCTATGTAATAAAGATGTGCTCTTGGTTTATAAACGTATAAAAAAAACAGTTGATTTTTACCAGTTTGTGATTAGATAAATACACTGTGTAATATAATGTTTTTAAGTGTGAGATTTTGGAAAATAGCATTTCCCAAGGCAACTGCAAATTATTCTAATCCCAGTGTTGACACTTGCAGTCTTTTCAAGAAATCACTAAATTGTACTGTACTTGTTTTGCTCAATTTTCACTTGTAGGCCTAGCTGCACTAAACACCAATAAATCAAGGAATATAATGGGACATGATCGAAATCAGGAATGAACATTATGTTCTCAGAGTAATTGTCATACTGTATGCATAAAGCTAATGATATGCAAAAACAATGTAATGTTCATCTGCTCATTGTCATTGGGGTGATGTCTTAAAATAACATGGCATTACTCTGTAGCCCATGTTCCCCCGCCCCCCCCCCCCCCCCCCCCGGTCGCAGATTGGACCTCTAGGGTGTAGTGAGGGCTGGCTACATGGACTATGGTGGTGCATAGCTGCTTGGAACAGGAGGGCCTGAGTCTACCGCGTTGGTGTGGGGGATGACAGGGCCAGGCTTCTAGGGTATATGCCTTCATCTTTAGTGGTGGTGGTGCAGCGCCTCCATTCTCTGGCAAAACCTAGGGGATAGGTTGGAATCTTCCCAGAGAAAGCCCTGGTCCCAGGGCAAGAGATTCCAATCTCACACAGTCTTTATGTAAAACAGCAATGGTCTTTATTGTACTCACAGCAGATCAGTAGCAGCACACAGCAGCAGCAGCACACCGCAACACTTTAGACACAGTGTACAGGTTTTCCTCCTTCTCCTTTCCCTCCAGAAGTGCACACTCAGGATGGGCTGTCTGGGGCTCTTTGCTCCCTGCCTCCACCCCAAGCCCAGGGCACTCATGGTGGGGCTAGCTCTTCCCTTTCCCCCCCTAAGCAGGGTGAGGGGCACTGGTCCACCTATTGCTACCTAGGCCCTACTCCACAGGAACCTAGCTAACTACTGCTCTGACTGTCCAGTCAGGCACTCCAACTCCAACAGACTGACACAGAACACACAGGAACTCCAACTAAATAGATACAGCGCTGCCCCTTATGATGTCAGCAGGACTTCCCCTCTGTCTCAGGCCTGCCACAGAGTCAGGGGCCTACCTCTATCACAGCAAGGCAGGGCTTGATGTGGGGGAAAACCCATGATTACTACTGGCGCCTTCCCTTACCAGGGCTTACTCCAGTAGGAGAAGGATAGGTAGCCCACTATTTCTTACCGGGGCTACAACTCCTATTCCAACACCACATGATTGGTAGCTAGCTATCCACTGGCAACCCATATGTACAGTATCTGACAGCTAAGGGCTACGAAAGGGTTAATATTTACCTCAAACTACACTGCAGTGCCCCCCCCCCCCCACACACACACATATTATTTTTTTACTGTGTATATATATATATATATATATATATATATATATATATTGTGACAGAAACCAGGGGATGGTAATAAATTCCATATATAGGGCTCCCAGGATACTGAACAGTTTCTATCCTGTTTGGCCTGGGAGTGCAGCCTCATAATACATACACTCCATCCCACAGTTTGGCAAGTGCTGGAACTGAGGGATGAGGGATCCAGACCAGAGTTTGTCTGCTGCCTGATTTCTGTCACCTGTCATGCTAATTAGAAATCAGGTATTTAAGACTGATTTCCTGTTTCCTCTCCCCTCTCCCCAAGAGCCTGGAGACAGGAAGGCTGCTGGAAGCAGAGAGGGGAAAAGCCTCTCCTCAAACAGGTTAAATGATTCTGTTCCTTTTTGTCTAAAACTGAAAAGTACCTTGTTTTGTTGTTGGATGTTGGAAGTGGAAAAGCCACTTCCACCCTGAGTTAGGAAAAATTTAAGTTAAGTTATCGCTCAGGTGAGCAGCTTTTTGTTTTGATGTGTTTCTGTTGTATGCACTGTGGCAGTCTCAGTGCCTGGGACTGAATAAACCAGGCATAGCCTGTTTAAAGGAACAGCACGTGACGCCTCATCATTTAACCTACCCTAAAAGACCGTGTTCTAACAGTCCTGGACAAACGGCGGAGCCCCGGAGTAAGCTGTTCGTCACAATATATATGTGTGGCCAGGTCCCCTCTTGCTCCCCGGTCCTCCGTTTCCCTCTCCCTTACCTCCGTCATGGTGGGGGCTTTTGCGGGTGGCGACGGGCTGGCCGGCGGCTCCCTTTGCAGGGCGCCACCATGTTTGTTAGGTTCCTGCATGCGCGAAGGCTTGCGCATGTGCAGAAGAGTTGTGGCGGCCATTACTATGAGTGAGGAATGGCAGATGTGGCGCTCCATAGCTCAGGGCCTTCCCAAAGTTGCGCATGCGCAGTTGCGAGCAGCGGCATTACCAAGACGCGCATGCGCAGTACAGATACAGTAGCGCACGCGGCGGCAATAGGAAACGGCTCCACAGGGGACTACAACACCCAGCAGCCACTGGGGCTGCTAACCACCTGACAACAGGGAGCCAATCGCATGGCCAAATCTCCTGCAAGGAGATAGATACATTTTGCGCGTTGGCACCAGTGAGTCAGTCGGAGCTGGGACAGAGTAAGTGTAGGGTGTGCATGTACAGGAGCAAGTGGCCCCTGCACTAAGCCAGAGATCCCCACTAGGCCACAGTTAGGCCCCGACTCCCCTCAGCTTGTGGTTGCTGCAGGGATTGCCCCATAGGATAGGGACACGGTCCTGTAGAGCCAACTTAAGTGAGGGTTACAGCCAGGAAGCGTGGATATCCTGGCCACTGGTGACAAAGGTGAATCACTCTCTGCAGCTAGCAGAGATAAGAGACATTCCAAAGGTGGAGCACTCCATGCGGGAGCCATCCACCGCAGAAGCGGATCACGATGTGGGATCACCCTTCTGGAGCAGGGATCTCAAGCACATCATCCGCGCGCTCGGGTATGGACACACCCGGCAGGTACCTTACACCCGGCAGGTACCTTCACCACAACACGTGCACCACCCTTCAACTCAAATTAGTGGGCAGCGCTGTCTCACACTTGGGTGGGTGGGGGACTCTTGGGCACACGGAATAAGGTGTGGGGTTAAAGCCCTGCGAGGCGAAGGGGTAGTTGTACCTATTAGTAACCATTAGAGTGTTAAGAGTTATACCTGTGTCAGTAAATGTTATTGTTTTATACACAGTGTGTGATTGATGTTATTGGGTCATGTGAGGGGCTCCTCCCACTACGCTGGGATCCCTCACAGGTGGAGGCGTTGCACCGAGAGTTTTGTATTATATCACCCCGAGCTCCCTGTGGTGGAGGCTTAGGCCCCTATGAGCCAACAGGTAACCGCAGGTCCAGTAGCATCCATAGTGTATACACCCAATCTCATCTTAGGGTGGGGGAGATACAAGGGCTACACATATATATACCTCCTACAGTTCTATGACAACTTCAATACGTTCCACCCGACCATCAACCTCAAACTCACCCATTCTCCGGATGAAGTACATTTCCTAGACACCACCATTACTATAAAGAACAACCAACTACAGACTTCTGTATACCGCAAACCTACAGACAGAGCCAGCTATTTGAGGGACAACAGCTTCCACCCGACACACACCAAACATGCAACCATCTACAATCAAGCCATACGATACAACCGGATATGCTCCGACACAGCAGACAGAGACCAATGGAGTAAAGCCTTGAGATCAGACTTTATAAACCGTGGGTACAACCACAGAACTGTAGACCAGCAAATTCACAAAGCCACCAGAATACCAAGAATTGATCTCCTTGAATACAAACAGAAGGAGACAAGCGACAGGATACCTTTGGGGGTCACATATAACCCACACCTAGGAGCCCTACGTAAGATCGCCAGGAAACTACAACCCATCCTCCAGTAAGATACAAGACTGCAACAGGTCTTCCCTGAAGCACCCTTATTATCATACAGACAACCCCATAATCTCAAGAATATTATGGTGAGGAGTAAAGTATTCAGCAGTACAACTGAATGCGGGACAAAACCATGCCAGGACCCAAGATGCAAAACCTGCGCAATGCTCTACACAGCGGACACAATACAAATACCACACAGGAATCGGGAATACAAAATCAGAGGAAGGTTCACCTGTTCCTCCAGCAATGTCGTGTACCTCATCATGTGCATGAAATGCCCAGGGGGCTGCTACTACATAGGTGAGACAGGGCAGGGGCTAAACAAGAGAATGAACCTGCACCACCACAGCATCACACGCGGAACAAGAGACAGTCCTGTTGGCGAACATTTCTCTGACTCTGGCCATAAGATGAACGATCTGAGGGTTGCCATACTCAAAGGTAATCTTAAAACACAGAAAGAGAGACGGTTGCATGAATACAAATTTATGCAACTGTTCGGGACACTTAGCAGTGGCCTAAACAGAGATCGAAATTTTATGAGTCATTACTGACACAAGTGAACTCTCTTCCCATGAGCGCTATAGGCCATGTCTGTACATACTGTGCTATATGTATGCACACACAGCTGTCTCTCACACATACTTATACTCCTTGTTTTTCCATCCCTATACACCAATAGGGACCACATAGTATCCACACACTTTTAGTTAAGCTACTAACTCTCACATTTACACATCCCACCCACACCATTTATATCCGCTCCCACTCCACACACACCTTTTGTAAAGCACTGTATATACTGTGGGTTCTCCATTCATGTTAATTCACACTGATACACATACACACTCTTTCATCACTTGCTTTCAGGAACCTTTTGACACCTCCAGCCATAAAACACATCCACACCGGGGGAAGGACCAGCACAGATAACATTCCAATAGACACTGTTTATAGTATAGCTTTTGCTTGCTTCATTCATTGTAACATCGCCGGAAGAAGAGATCAGTGTATCTCGAAAGCTCAAATAAAAGCATTTTGTTAGCCACAGAACGGTATCATCTATTTATTTTTTGATTATTGAAGCTCGGCTAACACGGTACTGATACCTCTACATATATATATATATATAAAACATAGAAAAAGAACAAAAAGCACTCCGTAATAATAGTCACTGATGTGGGTGCAGATCCTATAATGAAGAATAAGCAATACGATAGTCCCATTCGTGGACCGAAACGTTGGTTTTGTGTTTATTTTTTCAATACACTAGTTTGTTCAATTCTGGAGTGCTGCCTGCTGATTTCGTTTCCAAACGGTATCGTATTGCTTATATATATATATATATATATATATATATATATATATACACATATATAATTAGACAAACAAAAAGACTGCGCCCCTCAGGTGTCCGTCTCACCTAACACATTAGTGGTAAGTATAATAAGTATAATAAACTCATATGTATAGGTTACTAAATAGATATCAGTAGCAATATCCAATTTATATAAATGACACACAATTAAAAAATAATACTAATAGATAACTAAATTAGTGTGAGCTAATGACTTAGAGCCTCATGCAGTAAGCGCCGATAAGGCTTTTATCGGCATTTTCCCGCCAAAATTGGATTTGAGATTCAGTAAGCGCCGATAAGTGCTCAAAATCGGCAGTTTTTCTTGCCGAAATTTTTTTATCGGCACTTTTTGAAATCGGCTGTATTCAAGTAGCCCCGATCAGCTTATCGTTGCTGATCGGCACTCAGAAATGGAGATTTCATCGGCAATTGGTCCCGCCAACTAAAGTTGGCAAGTTGGAGGGGAGAACGATCGGCAAGGTTGCCGGGACAGCACTTAGAATAAAAACCTCATCTCTACATCAATGGAGTCAATGGAGCGGGGACTTATAACATTATAGTAGTGTTTGCGTTCTATTGCTCATAATACAAATGTGCTTGGCATTACAGTGTCAAGGTCATTCACTTCATCGTGTCACCCCTTACGTTTATTATTTGCATAACATTGTAGTTTTCAATGTTATGATGATTTGCGTGTCACATTAGTCTTAATGTTATGATGTGTCAAGGGAAAATCCTATAGTCAACTCATAAAGGAACAGGTCACATCATATCAAACATGTTTCTTAAGTGTGCTTCAATTTATTATATGATGTAACACATTTCACACATCTAACACATCCAGCGTATAGTAATGTTGCTATACATTATACAATGCTTGTAATGTGTAACGCATGATCAAACGTAAATGTAGCTGTTTGTTTTCATGTTTACATATACTTTGTGACCTCCCTCTTTTATTTATTTATTTATTTATTTATAAAATATTTTACCAGGAAGTAATACATTGAGAGTTACCTCTCGTTTTCAAGTATGTCCTGGGCACAGAGTAAAACAAAATAATACATGGTTACAAATACAGTTACATAAATGAACAAGGTATACATTATATACAAGACATTGCATGCACAGTTAAAGAAAATATATATTATGAGCGTATGAAACAGTTACAGACCAGATTAAAGTGTGAGACAGCCTTAGATTTGAAAGAACTTAAGCTGGTGGTGGATATGAGAGTCTCTGGTAGGTTGTTCCAGTTTTGGGGTGCACGGAAGGAGAAGGAGGAACGTCCGGATACTTTGTTGAGTCTTGGGACCATGAATAGTCTTTTGGAGTCTGATCTCAGGTGATAGGTACTGCATGTGGTAGGGGTGAGGAGCTTGTTCAGGTAGCTGGGTAGCTTGCCCAGAAAGTATTTGAGGGTGAGACAGGAAAGGTGAACTTTGCGCCTAGACTCTAGTGATGACCAATCTAGTTCTTTGAGCATTTCGCAGTGATGTGTGTTGTAGTTGCATTGGAGAACAAAACGACAAATTGAATTGTAGAGGGTGTCAAGTTTGCTAAGGTGGGTTTGAGGAGCCGAGCCATATACTTTGTCTCCATAGTCAATAATTGGCATTAGCATCTGCTGTGCAATACGCTTTCTGACCAGGAGACTTAGGGAGGATTTGTTCCTGTAAAGTACCCCTAGTTTGGCATAGGTCTTGGTTGTCAGGGTATCAATGTGCATCCCGAATGTTAAGTGGGAGTCAAACCATAAGCCCAGGTATTTAAAACTAGTGACAGGTGTTAGGGTGGTTTTAGCGTTGGTTTGTTTTGGGAAATCCAGTTTTCGAGTCTCAAAAAGTCAGACTGAAGAATGTGTTGAAGGTCAGAGAGGCTATGGCTGTGTGCATACAGGATTGTGTCATCTGCATACATGTGTATTGAGGCTTCCTTACAAGCTGTGGGAAGATCATTAATGAACACTGAGAAGAGTAGGGGCCCCAGAACAGAGCCTTGCGGGACACCACAGGTGATATCCAGGGGGTTGGAGTTAGAGCCTAAGATGGACACATGTTGGGATCTTCCTGATAGGTAGGACTGAAACCAGTTTAAAGCATGTTTCCCTATTCCAGAGCTCTGGAGTTTGTTAAGCAGGATAACATGATCAACTGTGTCAAAAGCCTTTGCAAAATCTAGGAATGATGACGTCCGCAATTGGACACTCAATAACATTGCATGTTTACATTGTACACGATGCATTACAATCACTTCATGCTAACTTATACACACATCTATAATAGTTACTCATTTTTACACGATTGAAACTGAATCAATAGCAACTATCCTGATGGCATTAAATTATGCATATGCACTTTACAATAACTTCATGTGAACATGTGACAATAACATGCCAAATTAGACATGTTGCAACGTAGTTTCTCAACGTCAATGTCATGGTTGTATCCTAATTAGATGACTGAGTGTTGCGTTCAGAAGTGGTACATGCATTACACATTCCAGAAATACTTGACAATAAATGCTTGTACAAAGCTTAACTTTACATCATTCTCAAATATCATGATTGCCTGGTGAACACACATAAATAATTATTTTAATTGCTAATGGATACACGTTGGGAGTGAACTACTTGGATATGTTAATGTAACACCTTGCACTTCAGCAAGTCACCTGACATCATCACATAGGTATTTAAAGGAGGGCAATTACCTACGCATTCACAGCTACAGACCTGAAAACGGGGAGTTTGAACATGATTGGTGCAAGATCCTTGATGAGTGCTCTCTCAAATTAATTAATTTGATTATTAAGCATAGACATAGAGAGAATACCAACATTAAAAAACAAGTCAAAGTGTTATAGGTTAAACTTCAAACTTGCACACGGTTTGATAGTTTTAAAGAATACGATTCCAAACTTACTTCTAGGATTAACAACTTAGAGAAAAATATCATGATTACAAAGCAGAACAAATTTGAAAGAGACAAGACTGACTATGAGCTTGTTAGGAATCCGAATTCTCAGTGCCGTATGTGCAACGCACAGGCAACTCTCATGGAGACTCAGGGTGCACAGTGCAACTCCCGCTTACCAGCCTCCACATCCGTGGGCCATCGGGTCCTCCGTCGCCACACGGTTGCTCCCCCCAGCAGGGCCCCCGCTTCCCCTCCTCAGTGGGAGGCACGGTCCCTCTGTCCCGCACGCACACGTGCGTCATCCTCCGACGCTGGACGCGTGCACACGCAACTTACAGAGCACGCGCCCAGCATCCGCTATTCAGCTTCCACCCCTGCAGTAAGACTCCGCCCCCATACACCGCGCGGGCTCACTCAGAGTGCTACCAGTACTCATCTGGGCTGTATCAGCCGCACCAATCCTGGAAGCCCCCCTAAAGTCTTCCTGATCCGCCTCCATCCCTGATTGGC
>NC_134483.1:115297391-115354891 GCF_040206685.1 Ascaphus truei | reverse complement strand
CATTACCCTTTGGGTGAGATATATCGACGATGTGTTGCTGATCTGGGACAGGGACAGTAGATCTTTAGAAGACTTTATCAAGATCTTGAACTTCAATGAGATCAATTTAAACAACAAACTTTTTCTCTCTCTTACTGCAGCTGTATATATTAGAACAGGTAAAGTCTGGCAATTGAGCCATAAATATTGTATCCTTACTACAGTAATTACACTGAGTAAACAGTAACAAGTTAGATTGGAAGCTGCTCTTTGAAACTACTGACCTTTCCTGTTGGTTTATTATATACGGGTTACTGACACAAATTGTAACCCTATTGTCAGGTCTACACTACAGGACACATATATATATATATATATATATATATATATATATATATATATATATACAGTGTTCGACAAACCTATACATTTGCAAGCCCCGGGCGAGTGGATTTAACATTGTGGCGAGCGCCTATTGGCCCAAGCAGCACACGTTTGGTACTACGTGGCGAGTAGATTTTTTTGTTCGGCGAGTAGATTTTTTGGTGATTTGTTGACCACTGTGTATATATATATATATATATATATATATATATATATATATATAGGTGTCCTGTAGTGTAGACCTGACTATATGGTTACAATTTGTATATATATATATACATACAGTATACTGTATACATACATACAGTATATATATATATACATACAGTATATTGATAGTTTATCCGAGAGCGTAGCAGACAGATACATGAGGTCAAAAAGCGTGGTCAACTTTCTCCCCTAAAGTCTAGGGAGGTAATGTTCATATGACCACATGAGGTCATGCTGAGCTAACATCTGCACACTTAGGCTGTTGGTAATAACCATTTACAATATTATCCACGTCTAACGAGTCTAGCATCTATCAACTAAATGAACATTGATTTCACAAACAGCCCATTAATTTGTGTCCTGATCAGACACTCATGGGCTAGCACTCACTGACTGAGCTAGAGTGAATTAGGGATTTGAGACTTCCAATTTCACCCTTTTAATCGTCTGGTTATATGGTTAATAGACAACAGCATATACTCACTTTGTCTAACCATCAACTCTTTCACTATAGTGTAGTACAGGTATATAGGTCAGTAGTTTATTTTAAGCTTAGCTGTAACTACCTACATTATTGTAAATGGGTTTACAATAAAGGTGATTAACTAGTCACTTAGAATAGTATTACCACTAAACGAACTTTAACATCAAGGTGCTTATGTAAGCACATCATCCTCTCTATGCTAACAACTTAGCTAGATAAAACTTAGTTTATTATTTTTAATTAATATAATACAGTCTTTACAATACTAATGTTTAACTGACCTACACTACCGATAATACGTCGTGTTTCTACATATTTACCATATCGTTTTAATTCTAAAACGAATAAAAATATTTTTAATATGATAACCTTACACATGGATACTTGAGTGCCCTCAATACACCAGGTTCTTTTTCTCTTGTTCCTACATTATTATATCCTGGGACGAGCACCGTATCCACCACTACTTTAGTTGAGCAGGGGTAATTTTCCCTTCCCCATCCATTTCCCCATTTCCCTGTCCCTTGGGTTACTTCCCTGGACTAGGCCTACTTTGCCCCTTAGGCCGCAGGTAGGCCCTGAATCCCTACCAGCTTGTTGGTGCTGTAGGGAAAAGCCCCTTAGATACGGACATTTCCCCTTTAGCTTATAGTGTCAGGGACACAGCAGAGACGCTGCGCCGAGACTTGTGACCTGTAGTCTGGGACCCAGACCACCACCGCAAGACAGAGACTCTCTTCAGGTGGGACACTCCAGCAGGAGTCCACCCCGTGCAGAGGTGGATCAGGTCTCCTATGAGCCCAACAGGTAACGCACCACACGTAGTCCCCCTAGACATGGGGGAAAGGGGGCTACATATATATATATAGTGCATAATAAATTAGCTCATTTATTCTGCACTATCGCAACTGGACTAACACGGCTATTTCCGTTTTATATATATATATAGTGACCAAGCTTTTCTGACTGGAACTAGGATTTGTATATATCCTTTCATCTATTGTATGTATATATATTTTCATTTTTTACAAATTTATCTCTGAGATTTGTGTATGATCCAAGTAGTTATATGTTCCATTAGATCGCTATAGGGAACATTAGCCTCCATCTAGGAACAGTATGTCATCTTGCAATTCTCACATTGAATTAGACACATCTACTGTACACCACAGGAACTATTAATGTAATTAAAGATACTCGGGACTATGATTCCTATCCAACTGGGCTCTATTACACTATATGGAAATCCTTGTCCTCGGTTTACTAGCTTTGCTATATATAAAGTGTGATACTTTATGTACACAGTCTGTATAACAAATTCTATCTATTTAGTATAATGTGTAATGCAACATGAAAATGACTTTATTTTCCATTCATTAGTAGAATAGGGTAGGAGTCCCTTTGTTGTTTTATTAGATAGGGAAGTGCCCTTGAAGTTAGGATCCTTAGCATGAAAGAAGAAGTACAGGCTTCCAGATAGGAGGCCTGTGTCCCCTAGAGGTTACCCAAATAGTAGCCCTGGGACTAACCTGGAACAGCATTAGATAGTAGCCATGTACACACTCCCGCTGTGAGCATCCCAGGGAAACAATAAGTTGGTCCGATGGACAAGGGACCCCCTTCTGCCATTCTAGCAATGAAGCGCTTCTCAAATAGATGGTCAGAGGAGTAAGAGATAGTACAAAGGACTGTTTGGCCAAATATATAAAGGAGCAGTCCAGAAAGTATTTGGAGATCATGTAACAGATGGAATACTCTATCTTGTATGTCTATGTAACCAGTTAAACTATCCTAAGACTGTGCCTCCCCAGGAATGCAGTGATGCATCTGGGGAAGTTCTTATTAAGCTAAATCTGCAAATAAAGCCTGTCCTGTTTGTAAATATAAAGTTGCTGGCACTCATCCTTTCTACCTCAATACCCAGCTGCACGAACCAAACAGCCTGACAAGCTAGAGACTATCTGATGTAAACTTCCAAGGAGCCGCAAGCAGGGAGGGATACATTATAAATAGTTATTTACATTTATAATTATTTAGAAGTATAAAAAGATCTGTTCCAGTCAAGTAAATCCAGCTGAATTTCCAAGGAAGCAAGCAAGCAGATAAAGTGATGCACTAGAATGCAGTCGGATGGTATTTCACTTTTTCTACTGTAACCCTCCTTGCCTGGCCCTTAATGAGTTTATTAACTAAGTATTTACATGGCTGTACCCAGTCTTTGTTAACTTATCAGGGTGCTGTATCTGTGCAGGCTAAGCTGGTGTGCGGGTGGAATAATGATGGGCACAAGGAACTTTTGTAGTACAAAACATAATTCACTGATCAGGTTCTTCTTATCAGTCACATACTATACAGCATATTTACAGGTTACTTCACATTGTTGCATTGCTTGTACTATTATCTTCTGTTTCCCTAGGTGCTCTCATCGTAACACCATAGGGAGGTACTAACACTTGATTTTACTTTGTTTGGCTGACATCCCCGTACTGCATAATGCCTGTTATGCCCAGTTACTCTGGAGCTCCTTGCGGGCCCCTGGCCGACTGCATACTCTGAACGGATCCTTGTTAGGCTGCTTCACCATATCCCAATGCCCTAAGCAAACATTTATATAGATACAGATGTAGCAGTGGCTATTGCTCCCGCTGGAACATTGCAGCGGGACAAAGGCAGCGTACCAGTGGGGGCAGCTGCCCTTCTAAATTCAGGGGGCATCTACCCTTCTAAATTCAGGGGGCATGGCTACCACAAAAAAGGGGTGAGATAAATGCGCCAGCAGGTGTAATACCGCCTGCTACATCTGTATATTATTCTTTTAGAAATGTCAATCTCCAAGTACTAAATCAGTGAGATTTAGAAATGTGCAATGGCTAAAAAACCTTTTTAATGGAAAACTAATAACTTTCATCAATTAGATTCTATTGATGCTCCTTTGGAGCACCAATGTTAAAACTCAGTGAGACTCCAAAACACTAATACACACAGTAAATAAGATTTGGCAGGTTTTTTTTAATTTAAAAGGTATGCTAAGATTGAAAAACGATACTATTTTATACGATTCTTACTATAATTATTTATATCTCTTATGGATTTAACTAAGGGATTCAAAATCAAACCCCAGGCAACATCAGTAAGGTCATAGGACAATTGAACAATTATAAATAGGGATTTCAGTTAAATATGTTAACTGAAAATCTCAGAAAAACAGCCCTGACTGATCATTTTGCACGTTCTGGTTAAAACCAATAAAAACAGAAATGATGCATAATTTCCTATTAGTCATTTGAAGAAGACATTTGGGTGGTTTGCAAAAGCTATGTACACTATAATTTAATGAAAAAAGATCTCTAATGTTGATCTGCTGACAGGTATCGTAGCCTACAACGAATCTGCTCTTCTCCAGTACCAATACGGCTAATAGAACGTGAATTACAGATCTAGCAGGACTTATTGTCTCCAACACTGGGACAAGCTCCGTACCCGGGACGGAGGCTCCCAGGTTGCCAGAGGATCATTACAATGTGCAAAAGCATGTGGTTATTTCACTTGAATTCTGTGAAATAAATAGCTTATATATTCAAATATGCATTGCCATTAGTCATTATGCATCAGTTGGTAATGGTACTATGTAATGTGCATTGTAAATGTCAGAAACATTTATTTTACTGTCATCTGTTCGTGTAATTGTGGCATTTTTTAAATGTCTTGTATATCTAGATTGTATTGTAATACAAGACATACCTCTCCCTTTTTCTTAACTTATGCTGTAAAAGATATGTCATTTTGTTTCAAACAACTGACATTTGATTAATGTTAATCATTTCTGGAAAATGCATATTCATATACAGTATGTTACAGATAAAACTATTCATTCTCCTAATCTGAACTGTAGTGAGCTTTTCCTAATGCAATCAGCCGCTGCTTGTCACATACGTTTTGATTTAATATATACAAATAAAGAATCTAATGCATAAAGGAGCAATCAGTAGTTTAGAGGAGTTGTGCACAAATAGTAGGTTAGGAGCTTGAGACCTGGACTAAAAATCAATCTGTGCTACATTGAGCAAATCATTTTTGTCTGAAATTGTACATTTACAGTACATTGGAAGCAAAGAAGAGAGTTTTATTGCACCTTTGTTCTACTTAACATTAAATATAGTATCACTGCACTATCACATGCAAAAGACACAATCTACAATGTGGCTCAGTTTCTAATAACCGTCCATAACTATAGCATGAACCACCACAGATTCCAGGCTGCAAACAGGGAAACCCAATTCAATAGTCTCTGAAGACACCTTTCCTATGCTGAAGAGGATTTTATTCTCAGACATTTGACATTTCCTCCAGCGGAGGAAAAATAAATGTACAGAATTTTGAATAAGCTCAGGCCGAGCCAAAGGTAGAGGGTAAACTGGATAGGTTCAACCTCCATTATCAAATACATTATTTGTAATTTTGCTAAATCGCCCTTTGACCCAACACCTAAATAATTCAATTGTTTGCTTCCATCATACTGGGTGTTGATGATATTGACATCTCGGTCACGCAGATATTTCTTCTTATAAATGTAGGTTCTAGTTGCAGCACTCAATACATTATTATTCTGTGGTTACGTACATGGGCTATACTTTGAAATGTAAGTGTATTTTCCGTAAGAATAATATAGAAAAAGTGGAGAGATTTGGCAGTATAGGAATGGAAAAGAAAATGGCTATAAGAGAAAGAAAATTAGACTTGTCACCAGCGTGTTTAACAACTGATCACATTACCCACAGGGCAACAATGAAGCATACAGTCAGAAAAAATGCCCCAATGGTGTTAATGGGCCTACAATATAAATTTCTTCTATTAAAATGAGGAATTTCAGGTTTACATGCATCTGTAAGAGTGTATACTGAAGTTGTGTTGTTCGTGTATTTTCTATTGTTTCTCTGCTGCCCCACCAATCCTTTAAAATAAAGAATGTATTTAATAAATGTGTAGAAATGGATACCATAGTGAAGGGTAATATAAAGGTTATATTACAGTGAATAAACTGTTTCATATAAGATACATACAGTACAACATGGACTCAGAGTGGTATTTGAACTACAAAGTAGTACTGAACGTCTATGACTGCTACACTGTCAGTTGCTACGAGAGAATGCAAGGAGAAAATAACTCAGGATCCTAAGATGGCGGCGCACTCCAATTCAGTTTAAAATGGTGGCTGTAGTCGGTGCTCAAGCAGGGGAGAGGGAATCCCAACAGAATATGCTTTTTAAACTTCGAATAGAACCAGAATCTTGTGGCGCTCAAAAACGATATACTAAACAGTCAAACAGACATTTTAAATTCCTTTTAATAGTGTGGACATAATGCACAACGTTTCCGGGAGAACTTGTATTACGTGTTCATATTTCTACCTGACGAAAGGATCTCCCCAAAGCGTTGTACGTTATGTCTACACTATTAAAAGGACTTTAAAATGCCTGTTTGACTATTGATATACTTTTTGAGTGCTGCAAGACTTCTTATTAAAGAGAAAACCAGAGTAAGATCAGCTTCACAGAGAAACGGCAATACTTAAATACAACTATCTGGAAAAAGGTAAATTCCTTTTATGCATCTATTAAAATGTGTTATTTTTACAGGATATTCTGTTACTTTTAATGCTTCGGGACAAAAAAATGCTTGTACTATAACTGCTGCTTTACATAGAAAATAAATGAACTATTTCTGCAGCATTAATGTATGTGAAACATTTTGCCGTTAATTAGCTCCATTGCTGCCTCATTAGATAGGTTAGTGCACACTTCACCTTAAAGAAAATAAAACATTGCTGAGCACAAAAGTACCTCATTTTAACACATAATAAAATGAAGTGAACTGCTAAACACACATCGTTTTCTGCTGTATTAAAATAAATGGCACAGCAAAATAAGCAATTAATCATTGCACTAACACTAACTGCACTTTTAAATAAACCATTTTTTCAGCATTACCAAAGATAAATATACTGTATATATTATCAGGTATTTGTAGTAGCGGAGAACTTGACCATACAATTAAGACACCTTCCCATGTTTATACATATTATTTGTAGATTGTACTGCTCAGGGCCGCCAACAGAAATCATGGGGCCTGGGACAAATGAAAGGAGCAGGGCCTCCCCCTCCCCCAAACCCATAGTGCCCCTCACCCCCAAACCCATAGCACCCCCCCCCCCCCCGATCCCATAGCGCACCTACCACGGAAAAATATTTTTTAGCGCGCAACTTTTACTTAACTGTTTTCTTATTGTGATACAGAAAAAAACATTACAATGCAACCTGTTTATTTTTATATTCTCAACAAAAGACAGGTGACTGCCTGTCTGGGTGGGTGAGTGATTGGGTGAGTGAGTGGGTGCGAGAGTGAGTGAGTGGGTGCGAGAGTGAGCGAGAGTGTGTGAGAGAGTGAGCGACTGGGTGGGTGAGAGTGTGAGCGACTGGGTGGATGAGAGAGTGAGCGACTGGGTGGGTGAGAGAGTGACTGGGTGGGTGACTGGGTGGGTGACTGAGTGACTGGGTGGGTGACTGAGTGACTGGGTGGGTGACTGAGTGACTGGGTGGGTGACTGAGTGTAAGGAATCCACACCTCAGTTTACTGCTAACCTTGTCTTGCAGACCTGTGCAGTCCTGGAACACTCCCCCTGGTATCTACAGCAGCTGTGCATGCTATGACTGCAGTCCCACCTCGGGCTCAGTGATTGGATCAGTGCTCACACACCCGTCCCTGTGATTGGATCTCCGCCCTTTATGTGTTGGGCTTTGGCTCTGAATCAGAGCCGAGCATAGATCCTCATAGGATGTTACCTGTGTTTCTGCCACGAGTCCTGGCTTGTTATTTCGTTACGTATCTCTCTGTTTTTGTTCCAGTTCGTTGTACTCGTCCAGTTTCCTCCAGGCCTGCTGCTGCTACGCCGAGTTCCTGAGTTCCTGGTTCTTAGAGACCTGCTTACTTTTGCGCTGTAACACTGGGTTACTAGTGCTGCCTGGCGGTGTGCCCATTGCGGTCAGTCTTCCCTCTCCTAGACCGGCGCCATGGGTCGTGGACGCCACTCGCGCAAACCTCGTTCCTGACCTGCAGCGATTGCGCTGAAGAAAAAGGGCCAGCTTGATTTCCTGTTGCCGACTCCCTGCTTGGACTACGACTACCCGGATATCTCCTACCCCGACTCTGGCTCGTCCAACGACTATGCTGTTATCTCCAGTCCTGAACCCGGCCTGTTTGACTATGAACTGCGCACTCCGGACCAGTCTGCGCGGTCTAAGGTTAGTGATTTCATAACCCAGCCTCAGCCCCGCGGTCCGGTCCTGGTTTGTGGTGAGCACAACCGTGACACTGAGTGACTGGGTGGGTGACTGGGTGGGTGACTGAGTGACTGGGTGGGTGACTGGGTGACTGGGTGGGTGACTGAGTGACTGGGTGGGTGACTGAGTGACTGGGTGGGTGACTGAGTGACTGGGTGGGTGACTCAGTGACTGGGTGGGTGACTGAGTGACTGGGTGGGTGACTGAGTGAGTGCCTGGGTGGGTGACTGGGTGGGTGACTGGGTTGGTGACTGGGTGACTGACTGAGTGGGTGACTGGGTGAGTGGGAGAGTGCTTGCGTGGGTGGGAGAGTGCTTGCGTGGGTGGGAGAGTGCGTGCGTGGGTGGGAGAGTGCGTGCGTGGGTGGGAGAGTGCGTGCGTGGGTGGGAGAGTGCGTGCGTGGGTGGGAGAGTGCATGCGTGGGTGGGAGAGTGCGTGCGTGGGTGGGTGGGAGAGTGCGTGCGTGGGTGGGTGGGAGAGTGCGTGCGTGGGTGGGTGGGAGAGTGCGTGCGTGGGTTATTTTGTGTTTTTTTTTAGGTTGCCCATTTATTGCCATTGTAGCAATCCATGCCCATATTGTGGGCATGGTTTACCACAGTGACAATCAATGGGTAGAGGGGGTGGGGCTAGTTTCCCCAGGGATGGTGTTTAGGCATCCTGGGTTGGTAGTGGGGGAGGCGGGTTAACCCCTTAATTACCATAGAGGTTACTAACTTAGGGTCAGTAGCTAGTTTTTTTATTTTTATGTTGCTGCCCACGGAGGACGAGGAGGATGCAGAGGAAGACGAGGATGGCCTTCACCCTGGCAGGGCTAAGTACAACTTTCATTTACTTTATGCTGGATGGGTAATGTTTTATTTTTAATGGGCAATGCGCTATTATCCATATCTGGATAATAGGAATTTTGCCTATTACAGTGCATGTTGAGAGTGGGGGGAGGGGGGAGAGGGGGGCAGGTGGGGGGGGGGGTTGTATTTTTCTTTTAATGTATTGCACTACAATATTTTTTTAATGGGTTAAAGTGCTATTAGCCATCTTTGGCTAATAGCACTTTTATCCATTTCCTTTGTGGTGTTGTTGGTAGAGGAGGTGGGTGCAGGGGGGTAGTTGCCCCGGGGTAGGTGTTTAGGCCTTGTGGCAGTGTGAGGTGTTAACCACTTCATTAGTGGTTGTAACCGCTAAGGTAATGAAGGGGTTAACTCCTACTGCAAACCTCCGAGATGCCTGAACACCCACCCTAGTGCAACAACAAGCTTCACCAAACCCCTCTACCAACAACAAAGCAACATCTGCTATTTAACCCCTTCATTACTTTACCAGTTAGCCACTAGGGTAATGAAGCTGGCTGTCATTTTATTTTTATTACCTAGGATTGAATCCGGGGGTCTCCAGAGCTGAAATGAATGTGGGTCAGCCCCGGAGACCCCCTCATTCAATCTTATGCAGTAAAAGTAAAACAAACTCTGTTATAGGCAAATCATGATTGCGGTCTCACCACCCTTCAGATTGCGAGAAAAGAATACATGTTGCTATGGTGCGTTATGCATCTCGCAGCTTAGTGAATAGCAGTTTCTGGCAAAAAAATGTGAGTTTGGGCATTTTTTCAGCTATCGCACTACTTCTTATAGCCAGAGTCTAAAGGTCATTAAAAATCATTTTTAGTGCGATATTGGAGACTACAGACGACAGAGAAGCCCAATGCTACATCCAACATGACAGAAATACACAGTAAAATACTTATATATTCTCCTGAAATAGGGTCATTTAGTTTAACCCTTTGGCCAAAGCGTTGTAAGCTTGCGAGCCACGACAAGGCAGACACTCGTTCGCAAGGCCTAACACTACCAGATAAAATACTAAAATACTAATATACACAGTAAGATATTTTCCCTGTGTCTTTGCATATTTTTACAGGTAGATACATTTGAAGCAACGTGAGAGTTAACCAATCTGTATATTTGAAATTGTTGTAGAAAACTTGCTTTGTGTTTCAAAGAAGAGTATCAATAAAGTATTCACAGATTAGAAAACAAATACCTGTGTCTCTTTCTTTATGTTTTGGTTTCAATCTAGTCCATATTGAGCAAGAAAAATAGCTTTTCTTTTAAAAGATCTACGAATGGGGCGTGATCTTGGATCCAACACTGTAAGATTGCTTGTTTTCTTTTTTTCCCTCCAGAATTTTACACTGATCCAAAACCAAAACAACAGTTTTGGCTAAAACCAATAGACAATATTTTTTTTAGAACCAAAACAGAAATACATCTTCACCTTCAATTCTCCTGTCCATAGAGCTAGTTTGGACAGGGTTAACATCATCAGGAAAAGACAGACACAACTTTAAAAACCTGGAGATCTTATCTTCCTCCCTCTCGGAATCTCTGTGCAGTGGGTGTCTGTTTGCTGTTCAGCGGTCTTCACTTCACCTCAGACTTTCTTAGAAATAGAACCAGAGTTGCAGCAAAGGTGGCAACCATACACTGATGTTAATGACGTTACCACTGCTCTATTGTTGTCCTTCCATCTTCACACATTACCCTGCTCTCAATGCTCCATATCTGCAAAATGTCATTAACTTATTTCCCAATGCCAACTCCTTCAAATAACAAGCAGCTGTCCGAAACACACCAATCGTCTTCTCCCCTCATGATGTACCTCATGTGTCCACTTACCCTTCCATGTAGGTTGTAAGCTTCTTGGGGCTATACCATTGTGTGTTAATCTGTGATATTTTATTGATTTCATCCTCCAACCCTATTGTACTGTGCTGCAGAATATATTTGTGCTGTATTAATAAATTGTAAGAAATATAGTGAGGATCCCATAGCAGTGAGGCAGTTTTCATGTGATGCTGTACTCAACAATATGACTGTTGCTTGTTAATAAGAAAGTGTGTCTTTCCCTTAAAAATGCTATGCGGCTTAATAAACATACAAAGATCATAATCCCATTTATATTGGATTCCATATTAGTAATACTGTACATCTGGATCCTACGTCTTCATTAACAACACCAGCCAATCGTATTTCTCTTATTTACTTGACTTTATAAAGGGCAGTAGACTAGTTAAACAAAGGATAGGTCTGTGTTGTTGATAGATTAGTAATGAATCTTGATGCACTTCAACCTCCCTGATACTTCTAGCATCACAGGTGACATTTCATACCAAAATCGGCTGCCTCTTGTTTCAAGAGGAAATGCCAATTCGAATAGGTCCTGTATTGTAAACTAACATGTTTAATGCGTTGCGGTTATGTTTCAAAAAGGGTGTAGACTGCCTTTAAATTAACAATGACTATGATAAAGGATATATAGTAAACATTGTAGAGAAATGTGCTAATTTGTCTTACATTCTTTATATTATGCAAAATACTGTATTTCATTTTTAAGGTGATAAAATCCATGACATGGTGAAAGAGAGGCGTCGCACGTAGAGCAAAAGAAGAATGTATTATCATATAAGAATGTGTTTTTTTACACAGAGAAAACAATGAATGCAGCACTGTCAACACAACTCTTGCATAATCAGCCCCTGTCCTGAAGAACTTACAATCTAATGTGGTGTCTGGGGCACTTGGAAATAAGGTTACTTGCCAAAGGTTACATGGAGTGCTGACACTGGGATTTATACCAGGCTCACCCACATGCAAGGTTCTGACCACTCATCTACTTCTTTTGCCCTTCTCTGTTATGTTGTCATTCACTTTTGTGAAGTTTACTTAAAGTGGCATCATTTTGATAGTGCTGTGTTTGTGTGTGTGTCTATATATATATACACACACACACAGCACTATCAAAATGATAACAATATATATATATATACACACACAGCACTATCAAAATGATGCCAAGCAAGAAACTTGCATGTGGGTGAGCCTGGTATAAATCCCAGTGTCAGCACTCCATGTAACCTTTGGCAAGTAACCTTATTTCCAAGTGCCCCAGACACCACATTAGATTGTAAGTTCTTCAGGACAGGCGCTGATTATGCAAGAGGTGTGTTGACAGTGCTGCATTCATTGTTTTCTCTGTGTAAAAAAACACATACTATATATATATAGTGCTATAGTAGTTATATGTTATGGTTTCTGGCAGTAAGGTGCTACTGCAGCATAAGACGATGTTAGCAACGCAGGAGTCTCAACCTCTGCTCTGCAAATCAAATATACTGTATATACAGTAGCAGTCTTCAAAATAAAAAATGTTTTACATTGTTACAAATTTTGCTTATTCGTCATCTTAAATGACATACTGTATCTGCAATGTTTTGGGGATACAATGTTTCACATTGATTATGTTCAATGTAGAAGTTTATTTTGTGCTAGGGTTATCTGTAATCACAATGCAGGCCTCTACAGCACACAGAGTGTCTGGTTAAATCTGTTTCGCACATTGTAGACATTTGTCTGTATTATACAGTGTATGCAAGGTCTAAATATTATTGGATTGCTGCTTCCATACACCATAAAATATTTTGCTCCTATGTATATTCTTCCATAAAAACTGTGAATAATGGCTCCAGGCCAAAGCAAGAACACATAGAAATGTTGCCACAACATATGGTGGCGCACTAATGGGGTTATATAAACAGGTGCTCAAGCAGTTAGCCAAAATGATAGGTTGAAAATCAGTTATAAAATATTTTTTTTTGTGTGTGAGCATTAGCCAGATAAATGTGCCACACATATGGTAAATCCAACCACCTTAATAATATTAATGAACAAATATATTATTTTATCGGTCAGAAGGTTAGCTAGCATAAATTCCATGTGTCCAATTTTTCTTCTGTGCAGATACATAATCTGCTGGCCCTGTTGAAGTATACATTATATTATATACTTTTCAAATTGTATTCCAAGAACCCGATGTATGCATATTTTGAAAGTATATCATATATTCCGAATTTACTACAGAGAAAGAATGCCATGCTTTTAATTTTCAATAAAGACCACATATATATATATATTTTCTAAAGAATTGATGGTCTATCAAAGCATCACAGCTGCAAAATTAAGGCCCAAAACCAGCTGCAGATTTATCAATCAAAAAGAATTTCGACTGAAAGCAATTTTGCTTTCCATTGACAATTACAGTATGGGGCAGATCTTGGAACTGGTTTACAGAACCTAGGTCTGGATTCACTAAACTCCGATAGTGGATATGTTCCTGTGTTAACTGCCATTGACTTAAATAGCAGTAAATCATACTGGATCTTATTAAACCTCCCCCTTAAAGTCTATCTATTAAAGTTCCCTGACTCAAAATTTGTAGCCAAAAAAACTCCCATTGAATATATCATGAAAAAAAATTGCACCGAAAACATATTTTTGCTTCAGATTAGATCTTGGAGAATTTGATATATAATTCGGAGCCCCTATTTAATATCCTGTAAAGTCACGTCCCCGTGTTGCTAAATGAATGGAGCTTACAGGCTTCTATGACATGGGAAAGCAACTTCAGAAGATTTTGAATAAGAGCCTTAATTTAGCTTACAGGCTTCTATGACATGGGAAAGCAACTTCAGAAGATTTTGAATAAGAGCCTTAATTTAGGATAATAAAAATGAAACTAAATAAATGCTAGTTTTTTATAGACTTCATATTGGTATTGCAGAACAATCCTATTTTATATCTAGTTTTCACATGTTGAATAAATTCCATAACGAGAGATTTATATTATAACAGAACACACTATTTTACAACCTATATTTGTGTCCTGTAAAATTGAATTTATAAAATTGATGTTTCAGTAGCAAATATATAGGGTTTATGCAGGTTTTTATCCATCTGGCACCATGTCAGCTAGCAATTTTCACCATGAATTACAGTAATTGAACATTTTTAGCTCAAGTTGTTTATTTTTACATATTTTTCACATTCCCCTAGCAATTTCCACAGCATACTAATAAAAAAAATCTTGTATTTTATGTGTATTCATTTGAACTCTGTAAAATGAAGGATGTAAATTAACTCCTAAATCCTTGGGTTTTAGAAGAATCTTAATTCTTTTAACGTATACTAGCTGAGTATATATCATCCCTCTATAAATAATCATAAAAGATTGTCACACATGAATTTATTTATATATATATATCTATATATATCTATATCTATATCTATATATATATATAATCAAAAAATAAATAGATGATACCGTTCTGTGGCTAACAAAATGCTTTTATTTGTGCGAGCTTTCGAGATACACTGATCTCTTCTTCCGGTGATGTTACAATGAATGAAGCAAGCAAAAGGTATACTTAAAAACAGTGCCTCTTGGAATGTTATCTGTGCTTAAGCCTATAGGGAACCATGTTAAAAATGGTTTTTGAAGCAAAAAGTGGCACTGTGTGCTCATTTGCATGTCATTTCCCAGAATCCCTTGCTGCAGTGGAAGTGCTGTGTGCTGGGTGATAATGGTGAAAGGCGGGGTTGCAGACCTGCTTAAGACATGCAGATGAGCATACAGTTGTATTTACATTTGCATATTTGCTTTGCTATGGAGAGTTTTTGTCACTTTTTTTACTCACCATAACTTAACTCAGTGTATATATATATATATATATATATATATATATATATATATATATATATATATATATATATATATTTAATCTTCCCAAATGCTCAATCGCATTTATTGAGAAAGTTGATTAGTGACTCAAAATCCATTTTTTCCTCTCAAACATCTGCTTTCTTTTGTTAACTTTGCAAAAAAAATGTTCATTCTTTTTGCTTAATAATTAGCTTTGACCAATTTAAAACTGGAACCCTAAAGTACTAATTTCATGAATATAACTGACAAGGCAATTTGATGTGGAGTACTAAATTCTATTATATAAATTCAATTGTTTCCAAAAGCTGCTTTAATACTCTCTTGAACATGTGTGCATAGCTAGAGGTTATCAATATCAATATCCAAGCTCAGAAACCCCATATTTCTTGCCAATTTAATTTTCCACTATTTGTGTGACCTCCCTAAATTCCTTTCAGGCCCCTTTCTACTGTGAAATCTTGCAAAAGCGGTTAGGGAGATATGGTATAAAACACAGCAAAATTAACTACTTTATTTAAGAGAACATTTTTATCAGGACGAAAGCAGAACGAATATATACGGTAGAGAAAAATATTAGGGTTCACTAATTGATAGAAAACTTAGGAGGCTACAGACGTTTTGAAGAAAAAATGATGCATGAGTGCACTTATCATATTTCACCTTTTTGTGTCTATGTATAGTTTTTGCCACATACAGTACAGTATGTTTCAGCTTATTATTTAGGGAGTGTCAAAAGGAGCAGTTAGGAAGATGTAATATGATGCATTGACTGTAAAGAGATGTGTCAAATTGTGCCCCACCGTGCATCATTAATTCTTTTTCCAATCTGTCTAAAAATCTGCCAAATTTGTACCTTTGTAATCTTAGGAGATTATTGCCTGGTATATTATCAAAGAGTAGATTGTGCTACAGTATGTGTATGCCAAATAAAATCTGTCTAGCATCTGTCTAATAGAATTGTATTAAACCTATTGGGAATTATTGGCTGTATACTAGCAGAATAAATGGTGATATCTATATATGCCAAACACTTTACCTAACACCTGTGTAATGTGACTATGTTAAATCAGAGAAAAGTTGGTGCACTTATATTATTTGTAAGTAAAGCCAAACCTGACTTTAACCAACATTGTCTGATGCAATATAACAGTGTTAAACCTACTGGAAATCATAGCATGGTATACTATCAGAAAGTAAAAGGTGCTGTCTGTATACCAGAAAGACTGTTTAATGGACATTCATTTTTACAAACCCAAGAAACAGCTATGGGGGCACAATGGCTGCTCAAAATATGACCCTTCATATGCCAACTTGTTCCCAGGTTGGTGAGAAATGAAATACAGGCATACCCCGGTTTAAGGACACTCACTTTAAGTACACTCGCGAGTAAGGACATATCGCCCAATATGCAAGTGTCAGTTCACGCATGCGCCTGTCTGCATGTCCTGAACAGCAATACCGGCTCCCTACCTGCACCGAAGCTGTGCGCAAGCGAGGAGACTATAGAGCCTGTTGCAAATGCGTTATTTACATCAGTTATGCACGTATGTGATTGCCGTACAGTACATGCATCGATAAGTGGGAAAAAAGGTAGTGCTTCACTTTAAGTACATTTTCGCTTTACATACTGTACATGCTCCGGTCCCATTGCATACGTTAATGCGGGGTATGCCTGTATGACTTTTCTGATTTTAATTCTATCTGTACAGGCAATATTATTATGTGGCACTGCTACATAGACCACATTTGTATTTTGTGTTCAGGTACTATAGTTACCACTATAGGTACAATCATTAAAGTTCTTTATAGATAATTTCAATGACAACCAGCTGAATCTTAAATTGACTTGGAATTATAACTCTGACACTTTAATTTCTGGATGTCACAATATATAGTCTTAAGCATAACACATTAGAAACACAGTACAGGAATCTAACATTGTTATCAATATTCTTCGCCACACCTACAGTTTTCATTCTAAACCACTTACAAGCTATTATCCTAAATCTTTAGATTATAAACTATTATCCAGATTATGAAGTCTTTGGAGCAGGGACTCCTTTTCTTAATTTTTACTTTTATGTTTGAAGTGCTTATTCCTGTTTATGTCTCCTACTATTTTGTTGTGCTCAGTCTATTACTGCATTGAAGCACTACAGATGTAGCAAAGCTGACTGTTTATGGCACCGCTACCATACATCATCCCGGTACCACGCTGATTGTGGTGCCAAAAATAGAAAGGATTAATGCTGCAGGGGTTCCATGCTTCTGAATGGGGCTCACCATTGCATTAATCTTATGTTTCATCGTGCTGAAATCAGCACGATCAAGTGACTGTCACCTCCCCCAGACCCCGTTCACTCTTGTCCAGGACTCCGTATGACGTAGATGACTCTATATGGGTATCTACATCATGAGAGGGAATATTTTAGAACCATATTCGGTCAGCTAGATTATTAAGGGGGTTGGACAGGACATTTAATGTAGATAACCAAATATGGTCCTATAGTATTCCCCCTCATGATGTACTGTAGATACCCATATCATGATGAGTCCTGGACAGGAGCGAATAGTCTGGGGGAGGTGACAGTCTCTTGTTCATGCTGACTTCAGACTTCAGCACACTCAAGCGAAGAAGTAATGCTGTGGGTCCCATTCAGAAGCGTGGAACCCTCACAGCACAATCTCGGCAGACACTGTTCCCAGTGCCGCAGACTTTTGCTTTTTTGTCCGCGGTGCCAGGGACCAAGTCTTGCTACATCTGTACATGTAAATGGATTATGTTATTCATATAAAGATATCAATACATTCATCCAGTATATACACTACCGACACACTTTATTAAAGTGTGGCCGGTACCGCAAGCCGGGAGATTTCCCGGCTTGCTAGTGGCCGCCCCTCGGCGTGCCGCGCGTCATAGACGCGCGGTCACGCGTCTTCGGGAGCCTGCGCCCCCTGCACGCGCGTCCAGGGCTCCCCGAGGGAGCCCTGGTGTCCCGCGATCTGCGGGACGGCGGCAGGGGGTTCCGGGGGACCCGGCGAACCCGGTAGCGGTAGGGAGAGCGCCCCGATCGGAGGGCGCTCTTCCGCTGCTTCGGCGCGCGCCCGTCACACTCGGGCGCGCGCCAGGCTACTGCTGCGGCCAAGAACGGGCAAATGCTCGAATAAACTTGGCCGCAGCAGTACATATATGTGGTTTACCAACTGAGCAATACCTACCTAATAGATGTAATGACAGCACAGGCATTACTACAGAAGCACGAGGAGTGAGTAAACTATTTAGAAAATGGGTTACAAACAGAAGCATCTAACGAGGGCATATGATAGGGCAAGACAAACTAATACGGAATGACTTTTAGTGGAAAAGAAAAAAAATAGTACTATAGGTAATGCAGATGTTATACATTTTATTAGCACCTACGGTATACATTGAACAACATAAGGCACTTCGACCCATAAAAAAAATAAATAAAAAAAACACACTGACATATACTGGGCATGGACGAAGTTATTAAATCTTCAATTACATAGAAACCAAACTCTGCTTTTAAAAGTTCCAGGAGCATAAAAGATTTAGGGGGCTATGCACTAAGCTCCGTTAAGTCACTTTTAGACCGCAAAGTGCTCTTCGATCGTGATTTTTGGCTCAACCCGATGCACTAAGCAACGCAAAGAGGCACTTTGCGGTCTAAAAATGACTTTTTTTCAGGGATTTTTCTAAGTCCAACTTTGCTCGATCGCAACCCTGTTTGCGTGAAATTCTGCCCTTAAGCGGGATGCACTAAGCAACGCAACCTTAGCAAACGCGAAAGTTGCGTTGATTAGAACACGTTAGGTCAGAGTAGACGCAAAGAAATCTGAACTTAGAAAAAATTCTGGCTTTTTATTTTTGCATGCGCAAAACCCATACAGCAGGCCGGCGGGTGTCCCCGGCTGACCCCGCGGGCATCCCGATGGAGCCCGGGGGTCGCGTGGGTGTTCCTGGCTGACCCCGCGGGGGTCCTGGGGTCCTGGCTCACCAAGCGGGGGTCCCTGCGGGAGTCCGGGGGTCCCTGCGGGAGTCCCAGGGTACCCGCAGGCCTGCGATACCAATGTTGCACCTCCAAAAATAAGAAACAACAATTCTAACTAAATACACACCTCTAACACATACTATACAGTAATAGCCAAAATTACTATTATCCAAATATGGATAATAATGCATTTGGCCATTTTAAATACATATAACATTCAATAAATACAGACGAAACATATTACACTTACCTTTTACAGGCACCCATGATGAAGGCTGTCTTCATCCTCATCTTCATTCTGCCCATGCCCCTACGGGGCTGCAAAACATGCACAACAATTACAATAGCCAATGTAATGTCCCCTAACCCCTTAATCACCAAAGCGGTTATTAACTGCTACACTCATTAAGGGGTTAACCCACCCTCACCCACCACTCGGGAGGCCTACATACCCTCCCACACTAACTCCCCACCCCGTGAGGCCTAACCACCCTCACCCAATACCCACAAGGGAGGCCTACCCACATACCCTTGGGGCAAATACCTCCTCCCCCCACCCCCAGTACCCACATTAAAAACAATATACTGCCCCACAATAAGCATCATTCTATTTATTAAATACATTACCCACCCCCTGTGCCCCCCCATAAATACATGATTTATTCTTTTACATACAGGGTTCATACCCCAGCCCCACGCAAGTCCCCGGAGGGCTGGCGGGTCATCTGACAGACCTTCAGGGTACCAGCAACTTGTTTCACACAGGTTCTGGAGGCCTGTTGGTGGGTCCGCCAAGCGCCATGGCCCCCAGTTGGTCTGTTTGGGTCACCGTGGGCCACAATTGTGTCCGCATGGAAGGCCCGCGGATGTCTGGGAGCCCCGGGTCAGACCCACAGGTGTCTGCAGGGCCTCGGGTGGTTCTCACGGGGGTCTGGGGAACTCACGAGTGCTCACTACGGGTCCGCGGTGCCCCAACGGATGTGGGACCACCGCTTCATCCCCGCACCTACGGGTCCGTGGTGCCCCACGGATGTGGGACCACCGCTTCATCCCCGCACCTACGGGTCCACGGTGCCCCCACGGATGTGGGACCACCAGTTCTTCCCCGCAGACTATGGGTCCGCGGTGCCCCCACAGATGTGGGACCACCGCTTCATCCCCGCAGGTGTCACCCGTGGAACCACCAGCCTGATACCCGTGAGATACCCAAGGAGACCGCAGGTAGTCTCCAGAGGTCTCACGCAGAACCAAGGAACCAACCCTGAATGTAAAATGAATAAACCGGACCTATACATACTTTCCCCCTCTCCCCCCCAACACCTACAGTACAATAATGTGCAAAATAACTATTATCCAGATATGGATAATATATTATTTGCCCATTATGAAACACATAAAACATCCACAAATCAAAACATGAATTTTTAATCTTAAAAACACCACATTGCATGTTAAAATAAATCCAGCAGCCATTGCAAATATAAAAAAAACAAACTGCAGCTACACACATGTCTATGAAATGTCACACAATTGCATTGAATGTGTACATGATGCAATTAATCTGTGCATCATGTAACACTATGCAAAATATATGTAACAATAAAATACAATATGAACAATGTCCCCTAACCACCAATGCCATCCTGAAAATCAATTAGAAACTAACCAACATCAATACAATTAGCATCAATCAATTAATCCATTTCCTCAAACAATTACAAAACACTACAAATCAATTATACAATTCCCTATTCAATTGCTAACGCCAAACCATTGCCAAAACAATTCTAATTTAAAGTAACCACCATCATTCTAATCTTACTACCATAAAGAAGCCATTAGCTAAATAGAAATTACATTATTCACAACAATGACAAAATAAAGATGCTAAATACATTATCCATACATGAAAAGAACCTAAACATGAGCCAAACAATCAATTATTATCCCTGTATGTCTATCCATACAGATAGATAAACATAACATACAGGGGCAATAATACAGCATAAAATACAATGCATTTACATACAAAATTCACATATACACCCATTCAGTGTCCGTGAATGTATCATATACATAGATACATTAATGGGCATTAAATGGGAGTGAAAAAATAAAAGACATGAATGAAAAATCATAACCTGTAAAAGTAAAAATAATAAACTTTTCTTTTGTTTACTCACCATTAGATATCCACTCTCCGAAATCCAAGCGACCCGGAAGCACAGGAACCAATCCACAGGTAAGCCATAAAATAAAAAACCATAACAAATCCACGTCTGCGTCTTTTTCTTCTTTGGGGTCTTCTTCCATCTTCTTCCGGCTTCTTCCGTCTTCTTACGCCACGCCCTTCTTCTCTTCTTAGGAGGGGAGATGTTCCCTCCTCGGCGACTAGATTCAAAATGAGGCGACATAGGCTTTTATAGGCCTATGACGTCACATTTTGGTCAAATGTTTCCCACGTTCCTGATTGGGCCGTGAAAAACATGTGATTTGGCCGATGGAAAAAAAAATGATGACGTCATTTAAAGGCAATGAAAGCACAGCCAATCAGAATGGCTTTGCTTCAATTGCCTTTAAGATGACATCATTAAAAGAAACATGGCCGGTCTCACATGGTACCGTAGCCAATCAGAGCGTGGGAACTCCATCCCATCTCTGATTGGCTCTAGTAGACCATGTGACAAAGCTTGGGGGAGAACGGATGTGCCGTCTTTGAAAGCCTGTCACATGGTACTAGAGCCAATCAGAGTTGGGATGTATTTCCCACGCTCTGATTGGCTACCGTACCATGTGAGACCGGCCATGTTTCTTTTAATGACATCATCTTAAAGGCAATTGAAGCAAAGCCATTCTGATTGGCTGTGCTTTCATTGCCTTTAAATGACGTCATAATTTTTTTTTTTGCATCGGCCAAATCACATGTTTTTCACGGCCCAATCAGGACCGTGGGAAACATTTGACCAAAATGTGACGTCATAGGCCTATAAAAGCCTATGTCGCCTCATTTTGAAGGGAATTGTATAATTGATTTGTATTGTATTTTAATTGTTTGAGGAAATGGATTAATTGATTGCTAATTGTATTGATGTTGGTTAGTTTCTAATTGATTTTCAGGATGGCATTGGTGGTTAGGGGACATTGTTCATAGTGTATTTTATTGTTACATATATTTTGCATAGTGTTATATGATGCACAGATTAATTGCATCATGTACACACTCAATGCAATTGTGTGACATTTCATAGACATTTGTGTAGCTGCAGTTTGTTTTTTTATATTTGCAATGGCTGCTGGATTTATTTTAACATGCAATGTGGTGTTTTTAAGATTAAAAAATCATGTTTTGATTTGTGGATGTTTTATGTGTTTCATAATGGGCAAATAATATATTATCCATATCTGGATAATAGTTATTTTGCACATTATTGTACTGTATGTGTTTGGGGGGGGGGTGTATTGGCCCCAAGGGTATGTGGGTATGCCTCCCTTGTGGGTAGTGGGTGAGGGTGGTTAGGCCTCACGTGGTGGGGGTTAGAGTTGGAGGGTATGTAGGCCTCCCGAGTGGTGGGTGAGGGTGGGTTAACCCCTTAATGACTGTAGCGGTTAATAACCGCTATGGTGATTAAGGAGTTAGGGGACATTACATTGGCTATTGTAATTGTTGTGCAGCACCGTAGGGGCATGGGCAGAATGAAGATGAGGATGAAGACGGCCTTCATCGTGGGTGCCTGTAAAATGTAAGTGTTAAATGTTTTGACTGTATTTATTGTAATTTAAATGTATTTAAAATGGGCAAATGCACTATTATCCATATGTGGATAATAGTAATTTTGCACATTACAGTACTGTATGTGCTCTTAAGATGAAGCAGTTATATCCTGAGCGAGTGTGGTAGCTCAGGTGTCTAATGTCTAATTGGAAGGATAGACACACATGGGTGTGTATGTGTTGGTGAGAAGGTAAAATAAAATAAAAGTATATATAACTTACACGGCCTTGTGTAAGCCCAGTTGCATCAAAGTTTCTTTGGGAATCCCATGTGCTTCTAATGAGGCTTTTCTTCTTGCGATGTGGGTTCTTCTTCTTGATATGTAGGCCGCTTGCTTCGTTGGTTCAGAGTGCCGCTCCAGGGGGATTTCCTCTCGTGTAAACAGAAAGGAGGATAGGGTTAACACATATACATATATACGTCAATGAGGGGGGGGGGATGGTGTGTTTATGGACCACCAAAAAAATATATATTATAATCTGGCACTCACACGGGCTAGTGTGAGTGTACTCTTATCTTGGTATCTTGTTCATTTATGGGTGTTGCCCAATCAGTATCAGGTGATGAAAGGGTGGGGTACAAGGGTATAAGTGGTAAATATAACACAATACTCACACGAGCCAGTGTGAGTACACACTCCTAGCGGTATCTTTGCTCTTCTGTTCCTGATGTAGCTAATGGTGAAGATGGGGTTAACACATATAAAAGACATTAAGGTCTGGAGGGTAAAAACTAACTTTAATAAAAAAACATGAGAAATAAAATAAAAACAAAAACAGAAACCAAACGCTTCTGTGGGAAAGTAAAAGCAGGGGGGGGACAGTGTGGTGTATAGTAGTAGGGGGTCTCGCCTTCCGAGTCCGGATGGGGAGCTGCAACTACACCTCTGTCTCCTCTGTGATGTGCTGTAGAATGTTCCAGGTAAAAGAGCAACGCGTTTCGTCCAAGTACTGGACTTCCTCAGGCTCTGTAGATGTGGTCCTGCTATTCCCAGCCTCTTTTATGCCGGGTTTAGCCAATCCTGATCGTTGTGTTGTTTCAATCCCGTTTCTCTAATGCGACGGGACGTCGCCATCTTGTGAGGTGCGCGCGCATCCCATCTTCTATTGGGTCGCGCATGTGTGGTGGTCTAATCATTGATAAAGTTTTCAGGGTTGAAGAGTTGCGTGTGCTTTCTAGCATAGGCAATGCAATCGTATGCCTTTGTGAATGTCCATATTTGTCTCAATAAAGTTCCGTGTTGTTAAAAAAGAAAGAAAAAGAAAAAGTGCGCGCGCAGTCCCTTGTATATTGCGCGGTTGTATGTTCTGTTGAAAGTCTCTAGGTACTCTCATTAATAACCAAATGCCGAAGGGGTTAAAAAATGCCTAAAAAATATCGTGGAAGGTATTGAGTATTCCTCTGGTGGCTGCTGCATAAGGTATAATGATTATACTGTGCCATAATTCTCTCGGTGTGTAACCTAATAAAATTGTCTATATGAGCTAAGTTATGTGTCTGTTCTTGTGTACTTATAGTGTTATAGAGTGATTAAAAATGTGATATATATTCTAAATTGTGTTACTCTAAAAAATAATAGATATAATTTAATCTTGTGTTATTGGAGGATTCAAATATTAAAGTACTGAAAATTAAGGTTAATTTATAAATAATATATGTTCTAATGTGAGTTACTTTAAGGTTTCATTATCGATAGCATCAATTTCATCTTAACGCATAATGTTTTTTGGTTTAATGGCCTGTTCTACCTCCAGATGTGCGGAACCGCGATGGGGACCAGGTTTGCGCCCAGTTACGCAAATATCTTTCTAGCGGACTGGGAAGAAGCCAACATTTGGTCTAATAACCCCTTCAGCGCAAACCTGGTCTCATGGCATTGCTATATAGACGACGTACTGTTTATATGGAAGGTGGACGAACTAAAACTGAGGGATTTCATCATACACATCAACCAAAACAACATTAATCTAGAGTTTACATCTGAGCAAAGTAAGGTAAATATCAACTTCCTGGACCTCAACATATACATAGAAAATTCAGAAATAAAAACAAAAACATTCTTCAAACCAACGGATGCTAATAATTTTTTAATGACGACCAGTTGCCACCACCCAAAGTGGTTAGATAACATACCGTTTGGTCAGTTTCGGAGAGTCCGGAGAAACTGCACTGATGATAGCACCTTCAGGGATCAAGCCGACATTTTGAAAGGCAGATTTCTTGAAAGAGGCTTCCCTCCAGAACTCATAGAATCAGCAGTAGCTAAAACTAATGCACTACCACGTAGCGACATGCTGATCTCCAAAGTAAAACAGGGCAACACACAATTCCAAACCCCATTCATTAGCACTTATAATGCAGATGCCATGAAAATTCAAAAAATAATAAAAAAACATTGGCATGTGGTACTACAAGACCCTGTCCTCAAAGACAATATCCCCAGTGTCCCAAAAGTCATATTTAGAAAGGCGCCGTGCATTAAACTCCAACTAGCACCCAGCGTCTTCAAGAAAGAAGAACCAAAAATCCAGACCTGGTTACCTCCAGTAAAAGGTTTCCACAGCTGCTTCAATTGCAAAGCATGCAAACAAGCAGCAAAGGGAAACAAACTAGAATTCACGTCAAACGTTACAAAAGAAACTTTCAAGATAAAGCAACATCTAGACTGCTGCACAGACCACATTGTTTATTTATTTTCCTGCCCCTGTGGACTCCAGTACGTGGGCCGCACTTCGAGATCTTTGCGAGTCCGCGTACTGGAACACATGGGAAATATAAAAAGGCAGCTAATGACACACAGCGTTTCTAAGCACTTTAGCGTATTCCATGAGGGTAACCCAAATCTTCTGACATACAAGGGAATAGAGAGGGTAGACGTCAATTGGAGAGGTGGGGATCGCCTGCGTAAGCTATGCCAACGAGAAACCTTCTGGATATATAAATTAAAGACACTAACACCCAGAGGACTCAACATAGACATAGACCTGGGGGCATTTATGTGAGCACCCAGACTACGGCCCGCATATTCCATCCATTGGACATCATTTATGCTTAATCCAAGGCAATCACTAACCTGCCTCTTCTCCTCCAACCACAGATACATCCGCCCAAGGCTTTGAAATTTTCTCCGCCATTTAGGATTATTCACGACCGCCTTTTAAACCATAGACCCTCATTTTTATCTTATGGTATACCATTTTTAACTCATAATTTTGCACCCATTTATCCGGGACAGAGACCTTTTTCCAGTCCATTTGCTTTTATGCAGAGATTTTTTAGATATTGTATTTTTACATTTATTTTTGCTTTTTTATTTTTGCTTCAGGCATTATCCACTCCACCTGCCTCCCTCAGCAGTGTGATTTAAACTCGGTTGGTATACACTTAGAGCATGTTAATCCACTTGTCATACTCACCCACATAGGACATTAATTTAGTATGTTGTTCACCACTATTATTTGAATATCATCCTACTATTACCACTATTAGCATTACCTCCACTAATTTACCACAGGTATTTAACCTAATCTCATTAAAGTAACCTCAATCACTCTGCACTTTAAATATTTAAACACCCCTTTTTTAGTAAAATAAGATTAGATTTTATCTATTACTCTTTGAAGTAACTCACATTAGGAAACTACCTCCATTAATTTATAACAGGTAATTTAATCTAATTTAATTAAATTAACCTCAATCACTTTGCACTTTAAATATTTAAACACTTTTTTATCAACACAAGATTAGATTATATCTACCACTCCTTAAAGTAACTCACATTAGAACATATATTATTTATAAATTAACCTTAATTTTCAGTACTTTAATATTTGAATCCTCCAATAACACAAGATTAAATTATATCTATTATTTTTTAGAGTAACACAATTTAGAATATATATCACATTTTTAATCACTCTATAACACTATAAGTACACAAGAACAGACACATAACTTAGCTCATATAGACAATTTTATTAGGTTACACACCGAGAGAATTATGGCACAGTATAATCATTATACCTTATGCAGCAGCCACCAGAGGAATACTCAATACCTTCCACGATATTTTTTAGGCATTTTTTAACCCCTTCGGCATTTGGTTATTAATGAGAGTACCTAGAGACTTTCAACAGAACATACAACCGCGCAATATACAAGGGACTGCGCGCGCACTTTTTCTTTTTCTTTCTTTTTTAACAACACGGAACTTTATTGAGACAAATATGGACATTCACAAAGGCATACGATTGCATTGCCTATGCTAGAAAGCACACGCAACTCTTCAACCCTGAAAACTTTATCAATGATTAGACCACCACACATGCGCGACCCAATAGAAGATGGAATGCGCGCGCACCTCACAAGATGGCGACGTCCCGTCGCATTAGAGAAACGGGATTGAAACAACACAACGATCAGGATTGGCTAAACCCGGCATAAAAGAGGCTGGGAATAGCAGGACCACATCTACAGAGCCTGAGGAAGTCCAGTACTTGGACGAAACGCGTTGCTCTTTTACCTGGAACATTCTACAGCACATCACAGAGGAGACAGAGGTGTAGTTGCAGCTCCCCATCCGGACGCGGAAGGCGAGACCCCCTACTACTATACACCACACTGTCCCCCCCTTGCTTTTACTTTCCCACAGAAGCGTTTGGTTTCTGTTTTTGTTTTTATTTTATTTCTCATGTTTTTTATTAAAGTTAGTTTTTACCCTCCAGACCTTAGTGTCTTTTATATGTGTTAACCCCATCTTCACCATTAGCTACATCAGGAACAGAAGAGCAAAGATACCGCTAGGAGTGTGTACTCACACTGGCCCGTGTGAGTATTGTGTTATATTTACCACTTATACCCTTGTACCCCACCCTTTCATCACCTGATACTGATTGGGCAACACCCATAAATGAACAAGATACCAAGATAAGAGTACACTCACACTAGCCCGTGTGAGTGCCAGATTATAATATATATTTTTTTGGTGGTCCATAAACACACCATCCCCCCCCTCATTGACGTATATATGTATATGTGTTAACCCTATCCTCCTTTCTGTTTACACGAAAGGAAATCCCCCTGGAGCGGCACTCTGAACCAACGAAGCAAGCGGCCTACATATCAAGAAGAAGAACCCACATCGCAAGAAGAAAAGCCTCATTAGAAGCACACGGGATTCCCAAAGAATTTTGATGCAACTGGGCTTACACAAGGCCGTGTAAGTTATATATACTTTTATTTTATTTTACCTTCTCACCAACACATACACACCCATGTGTGTCTATCCTTCCAATTAGACATTAGACACCTGAGCTACCACACTCGCTCAGGATATAACTGCTTCATCTTAAGAGCAATTACTAGTTCTACAACACTGCCTGTTTCCAACTATTGTGCTCCCCCATCCTTTTTGTATTCATTGCCTACAAGGGTCCCGGATAGATCCTGCTGGGGTTCCGAGTCACAAGAGGACACCACTTGAAAACCACTTACAGGCAGTATTACACCACTCTTTTTATACTTCCGCACATCAGATAAGCCATACAGAGATAGCGCCCGGGTACCTCCTCAAACAACAGTACTGTATGTGTTAGGGGGCAGGGGGGATGTGTGTTGTTTATTTGGGCAATTGTCCCCAATAAATATGCTAATGTGCCTTAACCCCTTCATTGCCTTAGCGGCTATCCGCTAAGGTAATGAAGCAGCATTAATGTATTTTTTGTAATAGTGTGCGGGTAATAGAAGGGGGTCCCCTTAGCTGAACCGCATTGATTTCTGCCTCAGAGACCCCCTGCTTCCCGAGATACAGGCCCCGGTTTGGGGCATCGGTGCCAGTGCGAACGCCATCTTTATAGAGCCCACGTCGCGTCTTGGATGCCATAAAGATGGCGGCGGCACTGACACCGATGCCCCATACCAGGGCCTGTAACTCAGGAAGCAGGGGGTCTCTGAGGCAGAAATCAATGCGGTTCAGCTCAGGGGACCCCCTGCTCCCGCACACTATTATTTAAAATACATTAATGCTGCTTCAGTACCATAGCGGATAGCCGCTACGGTAATGAATTATTGTTTATTGTTATGTATGTTTTCACTTTAATACTAGTGTAGATGTGCAGGGGGTCTCCTGAGCTGAACCGCATTGGTTTCAGGTCCGAGGACCCCCTACTTCAGGAGATACAGGCACCTTTATGGGGTGCCGGTATCCCCTGCAGAATTTAAATAACCCGGTCACGTGACGCGGGAGCTTTCAACTGCAGGGGATACCGGCACCCTATAACGGGGCCTGTAACTCCTGAAGTAGGGGGTCCTCGGACCTGAAACAATGCGGTTCAGCTCGGGAGACCCCCTGCTCATGTACACTATTATTAAAATGTATTTATTTAGTGTACGATCGCCTGTAACAGTCTTGCATGGAGATAGCAAATCTCCATGCAAATGTTACAGGTGGCTTTTTTTTCTATCAGCTAGCGTACGGAAAGGTTCAGAACGCTAGCAGGGGGAAAAAAGCAACACGTACGCTGTGGCTGTTCTGAGCTATTTTGAGCAGCTACATTAAAAAATGGCCTCAAGGCCTTAGTGCATCGCGTCCCTGGCTTCACTTTTTAACGAACCTGCTTTTTGGCAAAATCAGAACGCAAAGCCATTGAGCTTAGTGCATAGCCCCCTTAGTTCATAGTCATTAAACTAGGTTGAATGCTCATGGTGAATCTTGTATGACCTTGGGATTTTATGTGGTAATTGCAGTGTTTGTGAATTTGGTTTGAAATGCATGACTTTTTAGAGCACATGTAGACAATATTTTTAAATCAAGCATCAACTGTACAATTGATAATGTTATCTACATACAAAATTGTTAGTGTGGCAAAAAATAATTGCCAAATACTACATGCAATGAAAAGTCAGGGCTACAAACAAATGAATAACAAAAAAATGAAACATGTTATCCAGCATAAACAGGCATTCCAAATTAGTCCATGGGTTCAGTGTTAACTGTGCAACAGTGGAGATAAGCGCAAACCCAAACTACCTATTATAAAAATAAATAAATAAATACAAATAGATATTACCATGCAGGGAGGTGCAGCTGGCTCTCAACACCTTAAGTAGACGTCACAGAAAACACTCCAAAGCGCAAACTCCCCTCAGACATGAAAAAAGAAAAAAATATACATGGTGCAATGTGTACTGTAATACAAAAGTAATTCAAAGTGATAAATCAAGTGAGTGCTCACTCATGTGGCGGAAATGATTTTCAAACGTTTTCAGATAGATTTAATCTGGATCAGTAGTGATTTCAGCAGGAACTCTCCCGACTATACAAGGAAGAAGAGGTATAACAATGTAAAACCAAGGAAAAAGTGGAATCCATGACCAGAACATCTCCTCTGTTTCCTCCTCCCACCCTAAACAGCTTCCTAATTCTCCTCCTGCCTTCTTTGACACTTTTTCCGCTGTTACAGAGAAGGATGTGTCACTGTTGATCTCCTCTTGTCCTTCTACCACTTGCCCTCTTGACCCCATTCTCTCCCATCTCCTAAAACCTCTCGCTCCTACTATAATCCCTATGCTCATACAGATTTTAACCTCCTCCCTCTACTCGGGTACCTTTCCCTCCTCCTTCAAACATGCAACAATCATACCATTACTCAAAAACAGCAAGCTTGACCCTACCAGTCTTTCTAACAATCGACCTATTTCCCTCCTGCCTTTTGCCTCTAAACTCCTTGAACATCTTGTATTCTCTTGCCTGCTCCTTTTTATCACCACCTATTCTCTCCTAGACCCTTTACAATCTTTCTTCTGAACTGCTCACTCCACTGAGACAGCCCTCACTAAAATAACTAAAAGACAGATGTCATTACAATCAGCTGCTATAACTCGATCTCTATGCAGCATTTGATACTGTGAACCACCCTCTCCTTCTACACAATCTCCTTACTCGGTATTTGAAACAAAGCTCTATCCTGGATCTCCTCTTACCTCTCCCATTGTACTTTCAGTGTCTCTATTTCTAACATCTCCTCCTCCTCTGTCGATCTCTCAGTGGGGCTACCCCAGGGCTCTGTCCTGGGATCTCTCCTATTTTCTCTGTACACATTTACTCAAGGTGACCTAATCACATCTCTTGGGTTCAAATATCACCTCTACACTGGCGACACACTTTATTCGAGCTCGGCTAGTCCCACGAATTCGGGTATACCCGGGTGTATTGAGGTTTGTGACTGTTTTCTGCCCGAGTGCATTGAGGTATTTTCCAGGCAGGGATTGAAGCATTTTATTCCCGCTGGCTGCAATACTGCACAGTATATATATATATATACTGCATTACAATTCATGAATTTATGCCATCTGGTAGACACGCGAAGCATTGCAGCCTATTATATCCTAATCATTATCATTTAACAGATCAGCCGCCCGTCAGCCAGGCATGAACCCAGGCTGGGAAGGCAAACGCAACGGGGCTTGTCAGAGGCGAGGAGCGGCGCATTCCAGGTATCTGCCAAGTACATACTGGGTATTTGCTCGAATAAAGTGTGTCGGTGCAGTATGCTGATGACACATCAAGTTACTTCTCAACCCCTGACCTTACACCTACTGTACAGACCAAAGTTTCTGAATGTCTCTCTGTGATATCACCCTGGATGCCTACTTAAACTCAACATGTCAAAAACAGAGTTCCTCATATTTCATCCCAAACCTGGCCTCACTACCTCCTTCCACATTACTGTTGGAAGTTCTGTCATACACCCAGTAGCGCAAGCTCGCTGCCTAGGGGTCACACTCGGCTGAAATCACTCTCCTGGCTTCCCATCAAATCCCACATCCCGCACTCAATTCTCCTCCTCACTTTTAAAGCTTTACACTCTTCTGCCCCTCCTTACATCTCAGCCCTAATTTCTCACTATGCACCATCCTGACTCTTGCGTTCCACTCAAGGATGTCTTCTCTCTACCCCTTTGTAACTAAAGCCCTCCCTCTCCTTAAACCTTTCTCGCTGACTGTCCCATACCTCGGGAATACCCTTCCCCTCAATACCAAACTAGCACCCTCTCTATTCACCTTTAAGACCCACCTTAAAATACATCTGCTTGCTTAATGAAGAATATGAGTAGCTCTGTGGCTAATACTATACACCTATACACATAAAGCTTGGCCCCTTGCAGACGCACTTACCAGAATGCCCTCCTGTCTCTGTACGTTCTTCCTACCTACCAATTAGATTTTAAGCTCTTGGGAGCAGGGACTCCTCTTCCCAAATGTAAATTTTTATGTCCGAAGCACTTTTCCCATGTTCTGTTATTTGTATTCTTTGTTATTTATATGATTGTCACGTGTATTACTACTGTGAAGCGCTAAGTATATTAATGGAACTATATAAATAAAGACACACATACATTTAATGTTAAAAATACAGTACAGTACATATGAGCAGTGAGCCCATTCAACTCACATGCTTGAAATGGAACATAAACCATATGACCACTCTGGGTCCACCAGCGTCAGCTTCCCGATCAGTGATCAGCTGGGAGCAGGTTCTCCTCGGGCGTCCTTGCTTTCGGATGTCATGATGTTGCTCCAGCCAATTGAGGCTTCCGCCATCTGAGCGGCGACATGCAACAGAGCTGCACAGAGACGCTTGTATTTTTTTTTATTACATCTTACCATTTATTGCCAATGGAGATATATGGGCCCCTCTTCACATCTTCCAGTGCCATGTCACTTGAGTTTTCAGTGTAGTGTTTTTCTATTTTTATGATTGATATGTTACTATTATTGAGTAATGTAGAGTTACTGTATGTCACTTATGCCCTAATTTTATGATATGATTGTAGTAAAAAACGAATTAGATTTATTCATGTTCTCCCCATGTCTTAGCACAAAATGGTAAAGGTACAATGATAAAGGAAAGATAAAACAATGATATGGGCAATAAAACTTTTTAGATATCCCAGGTTGCAATGTGTACATACATTGCCAGGATAGCTTTTCAAAAGCAAAGTAAAACAGCTTAAACTGTTTTTTTAATAAGCATCAGTCACTGAGGAATCTATGTATAAACATAGAGAAGAATGTGTTTAGATGCACTGGTCCATTGTTTAGTGCAGAGTTGTGACATATGCAAGAACAGTTTATAACAGGGTTTCCCAAACTTTTTTTCCGTGACCCGGTTATTTTTGAACTTCTCCTTCGTGACCCACTAAAAATGTTATTGCCTATACTGGCCTATAGGGCCTGCACAGACACACACACAGCCACTGATACACACACACACACACAGCCACTGATACACACACACACAGCCACTGATACACACACACACGCAGCCACTGACACACACTGATACATACACACAGCCTCTGATACACACACACGCAGCCAGACACACACACGCAGCCACTGACGCACACACACACGCAGCCACTGACACACACACACGCAGCCACTGACACACACGCAGCCACACAGAGACACTGCTACACACACACACTGATACACACACACACACACTCGCTCTCCCCTATACGCACACAGACACAAACAGTAGGGAGGGGGCCAGGGGCACGTGGGTGGGAGGGAGGGGGCCAGGGGCACTTGGGTGGGTAGGAGGGAGGGGGCCAGGGGCACTTGGGTGGGTGGGAGGGAGGGTCCAGGGGCACTTGGGTGGGTGGGTGGGAGGTAGGGGGCCAGGGGCACTTGGGTTTGGAGGGGGCCAGGGTCACTTGGGTATGGGAGGGGGCCAGGGGCACTTGGGTGGATGGGTGGGAGGGAGCCAGGGGCACTTGGGTGGGTGGGTGGTTGGTAGGGAGAGGGCCAGGGGCACTTGGGTCGGGAGGGGGCCAGGGGCACTTGGGTGGGTGGGAGGGAGGGGGCCAAGGGCACTTGGGTAGGGAGGGGGCCCAGGGGCACTTGTGTGGGTGGTAGGGAGGGGGCCAGGGGCACTCTTAGGGAGGGGGCCAGGGGCACTTGGGTGGGTGTGAGGGAGGGGGCCAAGGGCACTTGGGTAGGGAGGGGGCCCAGGGGCACTTGTGTGGGTGGTAGGGAGGGGGCCAGGGGCACTCTTAGGGAGGGGGCCAGGGGCACTTGGGTTGGGAGGGGGCCAGGGGCACTTGGGTCTGGGGGCCAGGGGCACTTAGGGAGGGGGCAAGGGGCACTTGGGTTTGGGAGGGGGCCAGGGTCACTTGGGTATGGGAGGGGGCCAGGGGCACTTGGGTGGATGGGTGGGAGGGGGCCAGGGGCACTTGGGTGGGTCGGAGGGAGGGGGCCAGGGGCACCTGGGTGGGTGGGTGGGTGGTAGGGAGGGGGCCAGGGGCACTTGGGTGGGTGGGTGGGAGGGAGGGGGCCAGGGGCACTTGGGTGGGTGGGAGGGAGGGGGCCAAGGGCACTTGGGTAGGGAGAGGGCCCAGGGGCACTTGTGTGGGTGGTAGGGAGGGGGCCAGGGGCACTTGGGTGGGTGGGAGGGAGGGAGGGGGCCAGGGGCACTTGGGTGGGTGGGAGGGAGGGGGCCAGGGGCACTTTTGGGAGGGGGCCAGGGGCACATGGGTAGGGAGGGGGCCCAGGGGCACTTGGGTGGGTGGGAGGGAGGGGGCCAGGGGCACTTGGGTGGGTGGGAGGAAGGGGGCCAGGGGCACTCTTAGGGAGGGGGACAGGGGCACTCTTAGGGAGGGGGCCAGGGGCACTTGGGTTGGGAGGGGGCCAGGGGCACTTGGGTCTGGGGGCCAGGGGCACTTAGGGAGGGGGCAAGGGGCACTTGGGTTTGGGAGGGGGCCAGGTGCACTTGGGTGGGGGGTAGGGAGGGGGCCAGGGGCACTTGGGTTGGTGGGAGGGAGGGGGCTAGGGGCACTTGGGTGTGGGGGCCAGGGGCACTTCAGGGAGGAGGCCAGGGGCACTTTATGGGAGGGAGGGGGCCAGGGGCACTTGGGTAAGGGAGGGGGCCAGGGGCACTTGGGTTTGGGAGGGGGCCTGTTGCACTTGGGTGGGGGATAGGGAGGGGGCCATGGGGCACTTGGGATGTGGCCAGGGGCAATTGGGTGGGTGGGAGGACAGGGGCCTGGGGCACTTGGGTTGGTGGGTTGGATGGAGGGGGCCAGGGGCATTTTGGGAGGGAGGGAGGGGGCCAGGGGCACTTTTGGGAGGGAGGGAGGGGGCCAGGGGCACTTTTGGAGGGGGCAAGGGGCACTTGGGTGGGTGGGTGGGTGTGAGGGAGGGGGCCAGGGGCACTTGGGTGGGTGGGTGGGAGGGGGCCAGGGGCACTTGGGAGGGGGCCAGGGGCACTTGGGTAAGGGGGCCAGGGGCACTTGGGTGGGTGGGTGGGAGGGGGCCAGGGGCACTAGGGAGGGGGCCAGGGGCACTTGGGTGGGTTTGGAGGGGTTCAGGGGCACTTGGGTTGGGTGGGAGGGAGGGGGCAGGGGCAATTTTGGGAGGGAGGGGGCCAGGGGCACTTGGGTGGGAGGGAGGGGGCCAGGGGCACTTGGGTGGGTGTGAGGGGGCCAGGGGCACTTGGGTTGGTGGGAGGGGGCCAGGGGCACTTGGGTGGGTGAGAGGGGGCCAGGGGCACTTGGGTGGGTGGGAGGGAGCCAGGGGCACTTGGGTGGGAGGGAGGGGGCCAGGGGCACTTGGGTGGGAGGCAGTGACTGAGTGGGGTGACTTACCTTGCCGCCGGACGCTTTCCCCTGCTGCCCCCGATATCCCCTGCTGCCCGGGACGGGAGGTGGGCTTGGGGGCACGGGAGGTGGGCTCGGGAGGGGGTGCCACGGAAGGTGAGCTTGGGAAGCTGGCCGCGGGGGGAAGCGGGCCGCAGTAGGAGCTTGTACTTCCCCCTCTGTCCCACGTAACGTGCGGGCCGCAGAGGAGCTGGTACTTCCTCCACCGTCCCACGTTGGGAGTGGGGGGGAGGAAGGGAGCGGGCTCTGCTTGCCCTGCGCAAGCGCGCGGGACCGCGGGGGGAATCGCCGCCATTTTTTTTAAATTGAGCAGGGGGGACGGGAGACACTGCGCGGCCAGCCTCGCTGCGACCCGGCAATTTTGGTGCCGTGGCCCGGTGCCGGGTCGCGACCCACCATTTGGGAAACGCTGGTTTATAACATCTGTTGCAGAATTTTAGCCTTATGCCCCTTCAGACATGGATGATTTTTTTGGCCCATTAAAAGATAGAAAAACAGTGGTGCAGAGAGATGCAGACTGTGATACATCTCAATCTGGGAACCATGTACAGTTTCTTTCAACACCATGTACGTACGCCTCCATAACTTCCCCTACTGAAGCTAATTCAGACAGGGCAACATTGGATCAAATGCTACAGCCGCAACCCGTTTTATTCCCCAACATCTCCGAATTTTTTCAGGGATTTTTTCCGAATGCCACGTACTTCACCGCGTTCATGCCGCATTCATTTTGCATTCATGCCTGCGTCACCCGCGGTTGATGTGTTTATTGATGTGTTTATTGATAATGGTTCGGATTTAATTGGTTGCAATTCTTCGCGTATCCGCCAGGTGGCAGATATTCATGAATTGTAATGTGCATGCGCTTCAGTAATGTGTCAATTTGCAGGTGTATAAAAAATACCACTGTGGTCCTTTGTGAATTGACCTTGGTACTGAAGAAGTTGTACAACATTGTATCTATTTAGGCGTTTCATATTAAAAAATAAATGCACAGTGTCTGGTCTTGTTTTATTGTCCTGAGAGTCCCGACATGAGTGCACAACTGCAGTCCGTGCTCCAAAAACCCGACAGAACATACGCTTAACAAGAAAAAACACAAAAGCGCACCAAGATGAGAGATAGAACATACGCTTATTTAATATGGGCCGCGATTAATGCAACAGATGATAAGATGGCAACAGTTGGTCAAATTTATCAATATTTTATTGAAATGTATGACTTTTATAAATTTTCACCAGATGCTCATGTGTGGAAGCGTGCAATAAGGAAAAGTTATGTATCGATCCGTGTTATTTTCGTATTTGTCCCGCACACGGTCTTAAAGGAGGGTATTGGTGTGTAGTACCAGATTTTTCCTGTATCTTTGATCATGGAGACTTCAAAAGGCGAAAGGTCATGTTAAAACCAACTAAGAAACGTCAGTCGCAGGCAAGCAATGCGCCAGCGCCAGCACCGGCTTCCTATAACGGTCCGACCGTCAGTGAAAACCTGGTGACCGGCAACCCTTGCTGTCTGTCCCCGCCCGGATACCTGCAGCCTGAGCCGGATTTCGAATACAGATTCCAGCAAGCTTGCATGTACCTAAGCGATTTCCAGCCTCCTTAGCTGACTATAGGTTTAGTAGTCCAGCTGTCACCTGTCAACTACGTGTATAATCAAGAATACAGCTGGTTGGCAAAGTGTATGATGAGTAATGTTGCCGTATTTTATTCTGTTTTTGAAATATCAATATCAATGCACAGTCAAGCAATTTTCCTGAAAGCAATATCATTGGCTGAGCAGCTTCTACAGTAGATACTGAACAATTGGTGGAAAGCTAGGCGCATGCGCATTGGAACCTTCTTGAAACGCATATGTTTGTCATCACATCGACAGTAGGCGAATGCGCATGTGAACAGGAGACGCCCCCCGAGAAAATTATTGGTGGGACTGACTGTGGGAACTTCTTTAGGGGACTGACTGACCATTACAGTAAAACTTGTACTTTTGTTTTTCCTCAGAAAAGAAAACTTTGTCATCTCATGCAGAAAACGGCAAATGGAGGGATTTCGATGGATAATATCGCTTTGTGTAACAATGCCTGCACATTGCTGAATCTGATTTAAAAAAAACACGTACCGGAGTCAACAGTTTAGTGGCCGTTGTTATTGATTAGGATAGAATACTGTAACTGAGAGCTTCATAGAAAACCTGAAACAGTATGCTGTTGTTTTCAGACCGTATACAATACTTTTTTTAATATATATATATACTGTATAATGAACCCGAAAAATAAAAAGTATGCATTTATTCTACATGTATTCCAGTACATATGTGTATTCTATAGCCGTACAGCATGTATTGTTTTAATACTCTTGTGATGTACTGAGCATGCCTACAGTATACAGTACAGTACTGTACTGTATGCCTGTACAGTACTGTACAGTATGTTCTAGAAACACTGTATTTTGTTACAGTATAAAAGGAGACAATGGAACAATTTAAAACAAATCAACATTTTCTTTTATTGGTGGAGTAAGTACAAAAACATTTATTTACAAATACAATTTAAAAACATTTAAAGTGTACAGCAATTCAAAACATTTACATGTGTATGGTGTACTGCTAATGAAAACATTTATGTACAGAAAGTAAAAACATTTACAGTAGGATGGTGTACACTACATTAAGTCAGACCTGCACAACTTCAGTCCTCGAGGGCTGCAAACAGGCCCGGTTTTCTGAAAACCGGGCCTGTTTGCGGCCCTCGAGGACTGGAGTTGTGCAGGTCTTGTGTTAGTAAAAAAATTCTTAATTAATAAAATTTAAAACACGCAACATCTCCTTTATTAAAGTACAGAAAGTCAAAACATTTACAGCACAACAGTATAGTGTTAGTAAAAAAAAATCTTAATTAATAAAATTTAAAAAAAAGGATGAACAGCAAGTCAGGCCTGCACAACTCCAGTCCTCGAGGGCCGCAAACAGGCCCGGTTTTCTGGATATCCTGAAAACCGGTCCTGTTTGTGGCCCTTGAGGACTGGAGTTGTGCAGGTCTTGTGTAAGTAAAAACATTTTTTATTAATACAAGTTAAAACAAGCAACAAGTCAAAAAATAAACAACATTTGAACAGTCACGCAAATTCGATCCCCACCAGATTGTCCTTCCAGGGCCGATGCCTTGTATGAAGCAAAATGCCATTAATGGCATCTCTCACGATTTTCATTACAGGATCTGTAATTGAAAAATAGCGCCGCAATTCCTCCACAATAGTCCTTCTTAAATTTTCAGGAAGCGCTCTTTTTGCGCGATTTCCTTCGTAGTTTCATTTTTTGCCCACCCGCAGTACACCAAGTAGGACACGTGGTGCTTGAAAATTAACATGGCATACTTCTGGGGTAAACCAGCACTCACCCTATACTTCTCCCTGATAGGATTGGGCAGCTCGCGCAGGATGATGTCGGGCACCGTATTGATGCAAGCGTATGTGGGTTAATTCTGGGAGCGGGAGTTCTTCTGGGTGCGGGTGTGCTTGTGGTGGCGGGCGAGGGTAGGTTGTCTGGGAGGATGCTTTCCTCCTGTCTTGGTCGCCATGTTGTCTCCTGGCGTGGTCTTGAAGGGGTTGTCATGTCATCAACGGCATACATGTACACATATTCTTCTGGTGGAGGGGGTGCGCTTGGTGATGGAAGGTGGTCGAAGGTCCCATTCATCCCATCCATGCCACCCTCCTGCTCCGGCGTCGGAGATACAGGGGCATGAACTCCGAGCAAATTATGTATCCCCGCTATGTCAGTCTCTATCTTCTCCATCCGTTGATCCATCTTCTCCATCCGTTGATCCATCTTCTCCATCCGTTGATCCATATTTAGCATGGTCTCTTAAAGAAGATCTATCTTAATGTATATTAGAGTTCCTGGGGATATCGACACTTAACCCATTCAGCATGCGGACTAACGAGCTGGATCTTGTGCATGGGGTACTGTGGACATCTGGGTGGATGGGTGTTAAGGAGGATGAGATGGGGGTTCCCTGGAGAGAAGCGGCAGCGTCGTCAAAGAGGGATGGAGAAAGTGACATGTGGATTTCCGGGAGAGAAGCGGCAGAGTCGTCTAAGCATAATGGAGAAAGTGACCCGTGGATTTCTGGGAGACCAGCGGTAGCGTCGTCAAAGAGTAGTGGAGAAGATAAGCTTTGGGGTCGTCAGAAGGTTTTCTTTATTAGCCTTAGCCTTTCGCTTTGGCTTGAAAATGGCTCCCGCCTTTCACTTTTTCTGCATGATGGGCACGGCAGAGGCGACTGGGTTCCTGCGTCCGTAGAATCGGGGTTGATCCATGGAAGCAGATGGCACAATGCAGTATCTGGACAAGATCATCGAGTGGTGGGCTATGAAAAGTGTGTAACCTTTTATGCATGGCGACGAGGTACAGGTGTTAAAAGTGGGCATACTCTAATGTGAGTCATTAACGTATAAATACACCATCCATTTTGTGGATTCACTGCACATTGAATACACATCGACTAAACATCGAATATACATTCTTGTGCTTGTATTTCTTTCTACTTGCAGCAATGCCTGTTAAAAAGATTTCAAAGGATCTCAGCATGAGAATTAAGGAGATGTACACGAGCGGACAACGAATTGCAGATATCCAACGCTGGTTAGCTGCTTCTGGCCTCGTTGTGCCATCAACCACCGTGTGCTATCATGCACACGGAAAAAACAAACTACGCACGAGGACACCAACGGTAACTAACGCGTAAGTATATTTATATTACTATATTATACAGTATATCTATCTATTATTGCTTATATTGCTGCATATTAATATAACTATATAGTATAGATCTATCTAATATTATAGTTATTTCTGTTTATTTATATTACTATATTACACAGTATATCTATCTATTATTGTTTATATTGCTGCATATTAATATAACTATATAGTATAGATCTATCTAATATTGTAGTTATTTCTGTATATTTATATTACTATATTATACACTATATCTATCTATTATTGTTTACTGTAAATGATGTGCTGTACTTGTGGCCTACTGCACTGTAACTTACAGGATTATTGTTTTTCTTTACACTGTAGGGAGACAATTCTTCTGGTCGACAAAATAAGTGAAGAGAATTATGAGAAGAGTGCATTAAGGGTCAAATACACTCTGCTGCAAAATCACAATCTCACTGTATCCGAGACCAGCATAAAGGAGATGAGAAGCAGAATTGGATGGAAATATGGACGTGTGAGGTTAGTACTGGACAGTACAGGAGGTTAAAGTGTTGTTTAAGAAACTCTACTGTACTGTACTGTACCTATAAAATTATTCCTTGTCATTACAGAGCGTACCCTATGATAAGAGAAGTTAACAAGATCAAGAGAGTGGTCCAGGCCCAGGCATGGATCGACAGTGGAGAAACTTTCCAGGATTGCATCTTCACTGACGAGTCTACTGTATCGCTGGAGAGATTTGCCACCTTTGCATTCCACAAAAAAGGTTGCATATCTATGAAGCCGTGTCCTAAACACCCAGTGAAGATGCATGTGTGGGGTGCCATCTCTAGGCGTGGACCAGGATGCATTGTCATCTTTGAAGGTAAAATAAGTCACACGCTTTTGCCTTATGCCCTGTACTGTACTAGTGGGCAGTTTTTTGAGCACTTTTCTTTTCTTGTTATAGGAATCATGAATAAAGCTTTTTTCCAAGAGCAAATTGTGTCTGAGATTGTGGAATACATCACAGGTGAGTTCCCAGATGGTCACCGTTTCTACCAGGACAACGATCCGAAGCACACCTCGTCAACAGCGCATATCCTTGAGCGCGGTATCAACTGGGGGAATATGCCAGCGGACAAAGTGCGGTAACCGTGTCTCATTTTTCCCACGGTTTTTACTGTGTATCTCTTTAACTAACTGTCCTTTTTTTCCCCCTCCAATGACAGATCGCCAGACTTCAATCCTATCGAAATGGTCTTGCATCAGCTGAAGGATCATATCCGAAAAGTCGTGAAACCCTCCAAAAAGGATGAGTTGGCGCAAGGCATAATGGGCCTTATTCAGAAGCCTCGATAAGGCCCTTATCGAGCACTTATCATCCAAAATGGCTACTCATATTCAGAAAGCCTCGATAAGTGCTCGAAAAAGGCCTGTATCAACGCCAAATTTTATCGCTATCCGAAATTCGCCGACTGAGCAGCGATCAGCCGCTTATCGACCATTTTCGGATGGTTGATTAACTCGTGCAATTCAGAGACCCGCGAGTCGGCTGTCGCGACCTATCGCAGCCTATCGCAGCCCTAAAAGGCGTTCTTCTCCCCAAATCCAATTCACCACAAATTTTTTGGTCAATTGGTGGGGAGATGCCTTGATGAGCAGCGATGTGTCGGGACTTAGAAAAAATCAGGCCCCTTTCCTGCCTCGGATTGATGCCGGGGGTCTCCGGAGCTGATAGCCATTAATAGCAGCTCTGGACCCCCCCGGCATGCATCCGAGGCAGGAAACATGCATGTACAGCAACTTCTTTACCTTAGCGGCTAACCGCTAAGGCAATGAAGGGGTTAAACACCCATGCCGGCTTACTGTAAGAAACATACAATACAATACTGTGGCTAGCGAGGGTGGGTGAAGGGGGAATTTGGCCCTTAGTGGCTGTTTAGGCATTGGGGGGGGGGGGTTGTGGGGGGAGTTAACCCCTTCATTACCTTAGCGGTTAATACCGCTAAGGTAATAAAGGGGTTAACCCAACCGCTACCCACCCGCAAGGTCTAAACACCCATCCTTAGGGCTAATACCCCCTTCACCAACCCGTGAGGCCTAAACACCCACCCCTAACTGACTATACCCACCCTATACCCATTGAGTAGTATAGTGGTACATCATAACCATATAATAATATGGTCATGATAAGCTTCTATAGCACTCAATGGGCACCCGAATCACAATACAGTAATACACAAGACACACAATAATAAAATGTAACTAAACTCCAAAAAATCACACGTCACTAAATACAAACAGTAGCCAGCTAATCCAATCAATACAATCAATAGCAACATCAACAATGAATTAATTAAACCATTAACCAATCTAAACAATTAAGTCCGAAACAACTCAAAATGAATAGTAACACTAACCAATCTAAACAATGAATTACTACAACATTAATGAATTTAAACAGTTAAATAGAAAGAAAGAAATTCTAACAATATCTGAAGTAACCATAAAACACATTAGCTAACATAATATAACATTAAATACAAATGAACACCAATCGCAAACCTTTAATTACATTAAGCATGAAAAAACAAACAATGACATCCACATAATACATGAAATGCAAAAAAGCAACACCAATACGAAGCGAGAAATACCCCCCAAATATTGTCATAATAATGTATTAATCTGTACCCTAAAGAGGTACCGATTAATATATTACCAGTCAATGTGCCTCCCCCAAAAAATCAAAAAAACACATCCAAAGATTAAACCTGTAAAAAGAGACATTTACAAACATTGAATATATTACTTACCATTAGAAGCGGTGACCCTTCCGACTCCCGGGGAAACAGGAAGCTCACGTACCTTGAAGGCCTCCAACAGCATCCGATGCCATCCGCCATGAAGATCCGGCTCAGGTACCCCAATCTTCTTTTTTCTTTCTTTAATCACCTTCTTCTATCTTCATCTGTAACCATTTCTTGTTCTTCTTTATCTTCTTTCTTCATCTGTCAATCCAAAATACCCCATGTTAAATCCCAGCCGATGCTGTCTCGTCAGCTTCTTGGGCTCAAATGAGGCGTCACGGCTTTAAATATGGCTTGTGACGTCACATTTACCCTCAAAATGGTTAAGTCACCTGATTGGCTGTTAAAACCATGTTCCGACTTAAAAAATTTTTTTTTGCCGTGAAGTCACTTAAAGGGAATGATGCCAGCCAATCAGAATGGCTGTGCTTCATTTGCCTTTAAGATGACATCACGAAGCCGGCCTCAGATGGTATTTCAGCCAATCAGATTCCACACTCTGATTGGCTGAACTACCTTGTGACACAGCGGCCATCTTGGATTTAGTGACGTCATGTTAAAGGGAATGATGCCAGCCAATCAGAATGGCTGTGCTTAATTTCCCTTTAACATGACGTCACTAAATCCAAGATGGCCGCTGTGTCACAAGGCAGTTCAGCCAATCAGAGTGTGGAATTTGTTCCCACGATCTGATTGGCTGAAATACCATGTGACGCCGGCTTCATGACGTCATCTTAAAGGCAAATGAAGCACAGCCATTCTGATTGGCTGGCATCATTCCCTTTAAGTGACGTCACGGCAAAAAAAAAATTTTTAAGTCGGAACATGGTTTTAACAGCCAATCAGGTGGCTGTTAACCATTTTGAGGGTAAATGTGACGTCACAAGCCATATTTAAGGCCGTGACGCCTCATTTGAGCCCAAGAAGCTGACGAGACAGCATCGGCTGGGATTTAACATGGGGTATTTTGGATTGACAGATGAAGAAAGAAGATAAAGAAGAACAAGAAATGGTTACAGATGAAGATAGAAGAAGGTGATTAAAGAAAGAAAAAAGAAGATTGGGGTACCTGAGCCGGATCTTCATGGCGGATGGCATCGGATGCTGTTGGAGGCCTTCAAGGTACGTGAGCTTCCTGTTTCCCCGGGAGTCGGAGGGCCACCGCTTCTAATGGTAAGTAATATATTCAATGTTTGTAAATGTCTCTTTTTACAGGTTTAATCTTTGGATGTGTTTTGTGATTTTTTGGGGGGAGGCACATTGACTGATAATATAGTAATCTGTACCTCTTTAGGGTACAGATTAATACATTATTATGACAATATTTGGGGGGCATTTCTCGCTTGGTACTGCTGTTGCTTTTTTGCATTTCATGTATTATGTGGATGTCATTGTTTGATTTTTCATGCTTAATGTAATTAAAGGTTTGCGATTGGTGTTCGCTTGTACTTAATGTTATATTATGTTAGCTAAAATGTTTTATGGTGACTTCAGAGATTGTTTTAATTTTTTTTTTTGAGTTTTAATGGTTACATTCATTAATGTTGGAGTAATTCATTGTTTGGATTGGTTAGTGTTACTATTCATTTTGAGTTGGTTTAGGAATTAATTGGTTTGATTGGGTAATGGTTTAATTAATTCATTGTTGATGTTGTAATTGCTTCTATTGATTGGATTAGCTTGCTACTGTTTTTATTTAGTGACGTGTGTTTAGTTACGTTTTATTACTGTGTGTCTTGTGTATTAATTTATTGTCATTAGGGTGCCCATTGAGTGCTATAGAGGTTTATCATGCCCATATTATTATTATATCGGTATGATGTACCACTATACTATTCAATGGGTATAGGGTGGGTATAGTCACTCAGGGTGGGTGCTTAGGCCTCCCGGGTTGGTATCGGGTCAGGGTGGGTTAACCCCTTAATGACTATTGCGGCTAGTAACCGCTAAGGTGATTAAGGGGTTAGGGGCCATTAGAATGTCTTTATTATGTATATACTGTATATGATTTCTTGCTACGGAGGACAGAGGGACCTGCTGTTGTGGTAAGTATAACTTTATTTATTTACTTTATTTATGTATGCTAATGCAGTGTTTAATAATGGACAAATAATCTATTATCCATATCTGGATAATAGTTATTTTGCCCATTACTGTACTGTATGGGTTTGGGCGTCGAGGGGGCGTGTATTGATGTTTTTTTACATATTTATTAATATACATTTCTTTCATAGTGTAGAGGTGCAGGGGGTCTCCGGAGCTGAACCACGTTGGTTTTATGTCCGGGGACCCCTTGCTTCCCGAGATACAGGCCCCTTTATGGGGTGCCGGTATCCCTCTGCAATGAAATGTCCCGCGTCACGTGACCGGGACATTTCCTTGCATAGGAGATACCGGCACCCCATAAAGGTGCCTGTATCTCGGGAAGCAGGGGGTCCCCAGACATAAAACCAACGTGGTTCAGCTCTGGAGACCCCCTGCACCTCTACACTATTAAAGAAATGTATATTTAAATAAATAGTTTTCGGGCGACATTTCAGCTGTGAGAGGCGGCTCTCTCAGAGCAGCTCTCTCTGTAGCAGAAATGAATCGCCGGTTTAGGACTTTTCAGAGGCTCGATGCTGTAGCTGGCAGCAACTCGCCCTTTTTGGGCATTTTGCTATCACTGGTAATCGAGCCTTTCTGAATACCGTGATAGCAACGCCCAAAAAACAGTCATTTTAAATTCCCTGGTGATTTTTTTTATCAACCCTCTCTGAATAAGGCCCAATGAGTTTTTGGAACGATGTACTCACTGTGGAACGATGCAATTAAATATATTGACCATATTGCGACTGTGTTGCCCATTGTGATCGCGCGTAATGGGCAAGCATCAGGAAGGTAGTATGGTATAGTACTGTACTGTAGTATGGTAAGTACAGTATGATACAGGTAAGTATGGCACAGATTTTTTCTTTCCTGAGAGAGCAGCACTAGCCACCCGGTTACAAAGTATTTAACAGTAGTTACAGTATACAGTAGTTCCAGTATAGACTAGTTTGACAGTACTACAGTGTATCTGCATACTGTAGTCCAATATGGAGTAGCTATACAGTACACAATGCCATAATATGCACCTAACTGCACACATTTTTTCTTTCCTGAGAGAGCAGCACTAGCCATCTGGTTACAAAGTATTTAACAGTAGTTCCAGTATACAGTAGTTCCAGTATAGACTAGTTTGACATTACTATCTGCATACTGTAGTCCAATATGGAGTAGTTATACAGTACACAATGCCATAATACAGAATGCACATAACTGCACTATTTTTTTCTTTTCTTGTCTTTTCAGAGAAAAAAGGATGGACATGGGGAGGGGCGGTATCATGTCTAAATTTTGTGAACTGTGTGTACAGTTAAGTGCATCTAAATTGCAGTCATGATTTACACAAAACCTCCCCAATCTCAATGAACTACACAGAATGAGGAAGAAGATAAAGATGGAAAATTTGTATTACTGTTTTTATTATTATCAATGTGCATTATTCATGATTATCCACCGGCCCTCAATTTTCAACCCCCCCCCCCTCTCAATGATTATTTGTATTTTTCTTTCCTGATAAAATAAATACATATTTAATTACATTAAGATTTTATTTCTTTGAACTTTAAATTCACAGTGAATGTGTGTGTGAGGGATTCTTCAAAAAGACATACAGTTTTAATAATTGGTTACCTTTTTAATAATTGGTTACATAATCAGATTAACATAAGGCAAAGCCAACAATAGGAAAATTAACAAATGGTCTGAGATAGGTTGAAAAGCATAAAAACAAGCTTTTGAAAATGAATGGTTTTGGAGAGGTGTCGATAATCCTTGAGCGAGCCTTGTGTGTGTCTGCGGGGAAGGGGGGTAAAGCTGCATGAAGGATTAGCTGTACTGTAGTTCAAAGACATGACATATTTTCAACAAGCAGGCAGGTCATCATAATAATTTGATCCCCACACCCCCAAATACATAGAAATCACACAAATCAATCATGTGCAGTCAAACGCACAGTGTCGCAGTCAAAAGCCACAGCACAGATTGAATATCGTAATATCAAGATGGTTTAGGCAGGCATGTGGTCACTCTTGAACTTCGCAAGCAGTGGTGAAGTCATAGACGGACGCATGCGCAGTAATCATCAGCTAGCTCCCTTCCCAAAGAGGATTACATGCAGGCACAGAGATAATAATTTGATCCCCACACCACCTCTGCACTGCTACGTTACACACGCAGGAATGGGATGACAGGAATGTGATTGAAACCAGAAAGACACCCATTCAAAGGAATGGTGTGGGAGAGGTGTACTGTAGATAAGATAAGAAGTTGAAATACTGCAGTGCAGTAAATTAGCCTGTGTGTGCGGAGGCAAGCGAGGGGAGAGCGCTGTACAGTGTATACAGTACGCCGAAATGTGATACTGTTACATTACACGCCTATGTGTTTCAACAATGTTTAAATGAGACATACAGCACTGTACATGCATTTATAAATATGCAAATTTACAATTACTGCGCGCGCACAAACAGACTGTGTACCGAAGTAGGTTGAACTGCTACAGTATTAGACTTTGAAGACAACAGCTCGCGAACGCCCACCTGAATTTTTAGACGGTATTGCAGTATTGCAGACAGCGCTAAGAATATGCTAATATTACGAGCGCTAAAATAACGGAACATATTCCGGAAAAAAAAATATACTGCATCTGCCCGCGGTTATCAGAGTTGCGCCACTACGGCCGCATTAGGATAAAGGCGGCCGCAGCTGTATGATACATACATGTAGCAGGAAAGTGCCACAGTTTCGTTAAAAAATTGCCATAATACATAGATCCCTTAACATCACCCATAAAACATGTTATTTTCTCAATTTTGTCATATGCTAGAATGCCCTTTTAATAGTGTTATGTTGGTTAAGGTCATCCATACACACACAGATAATTGTATTACAATGTTGTTTCTCATCACCTTGCATATTGTTCTGCTTCATTGCAATAACAATCGGTCTTCCATCCCTTCAATGAGCTATTTGCTACTACTGTACCTTGTAAAACTTACTCATTGTAATGAGAAGGTTTTTGTCTGGATTTCTTACGTGTATCATTTAGAAAATGAATGCATGTCTTGAAATGCAGACTAAATTGATTATGACAATCCCCCTCCTACATTATAAATCTCTGCCCTACATTTTCAGGCTGCATTCCACACAGATACTGTAGCCTATTTGTATAATAATTTACATTCAATATCTGAGTCAGATCCCCAGTGAAAACCTTGCTACTGTACAGTTTGAAACATTAGTTACATTTTATCAGTAGAATGTTAATGACTCTGTTGATAGTGCTGAAAAAAACCTGACTAAGCATCCAGTAAACTTTGATAAAATCCTGTAAGTGTTTTATCTGAAGTGAAGATCGCTTCCTAATTCCATTGATGTTTGGCTCTCCCATTAGCAACCTCCAAAAAAGAAAAAGAGCGCAGACATAGTGTAGAAATTTTTATATATGGATAAAATTCAATTACAAGTTAAAAATTCACTCACAAAAGTAATGTGAGTATAGGTGTAGTCGCCTGTAGTTAGAGACCCCAGTCTCTTAATGCCTCTGGTAGCGATCAGCTGCTGCTTTTCTCTGCTTCCTCTGGTGCTTGGGATTTTAACCACTGGAGCCTTTAAGGTGTTTAGAGGGTGATGGGGTGCTTTTGTGAGCACATTATTCCGCAGAGGTCATTCCTGTGTTCCGTGAAGCTTCCCTGTGTCCTACACCGGCGTCCTTGTTGTTGCGGCAACCACCCGGATGTGACAAGTGTGTCCCAGAAGTGAAACTTCCCTTCATGCGCATTGATGTGAACGGAGCTCAGGGCTTGCTGCTGGTATCGAGCCTAAAGCTAAGCTCATGGTGGTGGCGCGGGCGTGCGCTACTGTGCGCACCACTGCGCACCACTGCGCGCACTCCTGTATCCCCAGAGATTTGGGCACTTGGCTGAATGAGATTGAGGAGGCGATGCAGGGGCGTGGCGAACGCGTCACAGACATGCCACGAAGCTGGTTCACCCTCATTGGCTGAACCAGCTCCCGTAATGCTGACGTTGCGTGACTGCAGCCTGAAAAAACAAATTTACTTGTCTCACCAAACTGTAACAGTGTCGACGCGCTACATCACCGCCAGTACTATGCTATCTTTGATCGAGAAGCATAGAAGAGTCACAATTGTGCACGCAAGTACGCACACGTAGCGATGAGCACGGCCTTAGCTTGAAGCTGCTATAGGCCGTGTCTCAAGTCTGTGTGTGTGCTGCTTCATCCAACGTGTTTCCTCCACTCCCATGTGGCTTCGTCAGGGATACATTGCATCCACGTATGGCCCGTACATTTAAAGGAAGTTTTGCCAATTGGATAATTGTATTTATACATTGTATAATAGAACCTTGAACTTAAGTTGCCAATTTGTGTTCAGTGCAAAATAAATTAGAGGTTTTCCTCTTTTTGTGTCTTTCAATTATTTATTCAATTGATTTCACTTGACCAATTTTATTGTGAGCACAGAAAACTAGTCAAGATGAGAATCCTATCTAGAAAAGAGACCCACAATTGCACTCTATGGGGACAACAATAGGTGGGACAAAATATAAACCCAAGCTAGTAGCCTAAAGTGCCAAAAGACGCAAAACAAAAAAAGTTTATTGGCATATATTAGGGAATATACGTATAGGGTAAATGTGTGGAAATATTAAAATTAGGTGGTGCAAACCCGATATTCCAGAGGATATAAGGTTCCTTTAAAGCCCACTAGGGGCACCTGACATTCAGGGGAGAAGGAATCCCTGAATGTGTGTTATATGATGCATAGGAATATGTCTAGTAAAGCATATACGTACGGTGCCTCAGATGGAGCTCCTACTGATAAGGTAGAAAATGCGCTGGTTACCTTAAATCACACTTGTCAGTGTGTAAATGGCTACACCCAGTAATCAAAGGGTTAACACAGTGTAGCAAGGCATATATATTGCAACATTACCCAGAACATATACACATGCTATTAAGGTGTCTGCTTGCATAAGACAGTTGGTAACAAAATGTGCAGTCATAGTATGTTACACCTCCCTCTAGGGAAAACACAGTCTAAAGGCTGGTCTGCTGGCGTATACATATACATACAGTGGCGGCCGACCTGAGTCTAAGTCGGCTATATCAGCGGCTCTCAGATTATCCCGGTTATGTGCGTCTTTTTGTTGTTTCGCCCGGAGTGAACTGCGTTATTTTCGCGCTCGTGATATTAGCATTTTATTCTCGCTGTCTGCAATACTATTTATTTATTTATTTATAAAATATTTTACCAGGAAGTAATACATTGAGAGTTACCTCTCATTTTCAAGTACAGTAGCGACATACTTTATTAAAGTAAATGCCGGCGGCATGCCGGGTTCTACCCCAGCTGCCGCCAGTCAGAAACGCGCGCCGCCGCGTTTCCCCCACGCACCCCCCCTCCACATCGCGCGCAATTACCCCCCCAAAGACACCCCGAACCCGGCTTCTACTCTGCCCCTCTGCTTCCCCGCACCCCCGCTTACCTAGATTTGAACTCCAGGGGTGTCGGGGAAGCCTGGGGAAGCCGGGGAAGACGGGGAAGCCGGGCGCGCTTGTGACCGTGATGTCACAGTGCGCCGCCACGCGCCGCGGCTACCCGCTTCCCAGCCTCATACAGCCAGCGGCATTTGCTCGAATAAGAGCTGCCGCTGCTGTATGTCCTGGGCACAGAGTAAAACAAATAATACATGGTTACAAGTACAGTTACATAAATGAACAGGGTATACATTATATACAAGACATTGCGTGCACAGTTAAAGAAAATATATATTATGAGCGTATGAAACAGTTACAGACCAGGTTAAAATGTGAGACAGCCTTAGATTTGAAAGAACTTAAACTGGTGGTGGATGTGAGAGTCTCTGGTAGGTTGTTCCAGTTTTGGGGTGCACGGAAGGAGAAGGAGGAACGTCCGGATACTTTGTTGAGCCTTGGGACCATGAATAGTCTTTTGGAGTCTGATCTCAGGTGATAAGTGCTGCAGGTGGTAGGGGTGAGGAGCTTGTTCAGGTAGCTGGGTAGCTTGCCCATGAAGAATTTAAAGGCAAGACAGGAAAGGTGAACTTTGCGCCTAGACTCTAGTGTTGACCAATCTAGTTCTTTGAGCATTTCGCAGTGATGTGTGTTGTAGTTGCATTGGAGAACAAAACGACAAATTGAATTGTAGAGGGTGTCAAGTTTGCTAAGGTGGGTTTGAGGAGCCGAGCCATATACTATGTCTCCATAGTCAATAATTGGCATTAGCATCTGCTGTGCGATACACTTTCTGATCAGGAGACTTAGGGCCTCATGCAGTAAGCGTTGATAAGGGAATTATCGCCATTTTATAGGCAAAATTGGGTTTGAGATTCAGTAAGCGCCGATAAGTGCTTGATTTCGCCAGGTTTCGGAGCCGATTATTTTGTTATGGCCATTCGCCTGCCGATAAGCCTGTTTTCGCCACTGATCGCCACTTTTTTAAATCGGCTGGATTCAACAAAAAAAAACAGCTTATCGGGGCTGATCGGCACTACGAAATTGAGATGTTATGGCCAATTTCTCCCGCCAACTAAAGTTGGCAGTTTGGAGGGGAGAACGATCGCTAAGGCTGCCGGAACGGCACTTAGAAAAAAAAAAACTTCTGTACATCAATGGAGTCAATGGAGCGGGGACGTATAACAGTATAGTACTGTTTACGTTTCATTGCTCACAATACAAACGTCATTTGCATTACAGTGTGGGGGCATTCCCTGCATTGTGTCACAGTTGACGTGTATTATTTGCATAACATTATACTTTTACATGTTTTCAGCATTTGCGGGTCACATTACTCATCATGTGATGATGTGTCAAGGGAAAATACTATACTCAACTCTTAAAGGAGAACCTCACATCATATCACACATTTTATTGAACTGAGCGACAATTATTTACATGATGTTACACATGTCACACATGTCACACATACACCGTATATTCATCTTCCTTTACATTACACAATGCTTGTAATGTGACACGCATCTTTAAACGTTCATGTACATCTGTCTTCTCATGTTTACATCTAGTTTTGGGTCCTCCCTATTTTCATGACGTCACTTATTGGACGATCAATCACATTGCATGTTTACATTGTAACCGTTGCATTACAAGCACTTCAACCTAACTTATACACACATGTACAGTAATTCAGCATTGGGACACCTTGTAAACTCATTCTATAGCAACTATCCTCATTACAGAAATGCATGCATATGCACACGACTATTCATTGTTGTCAACATGTCACAATAACATGCCTAATTACACATGTTACACAAAACTTTTCCCACGTCAATCTCAGCCTTTTTGTCTAATTACATGACTGACTGTTGCGTTCACAAGTGTTACATGCATTGCACATGCAACTATTTATTTGCAAGCAATGTTTCTACAAAGGTTCACGTCACATCATTGCCAAATATCATCATTCCCTGCAGAATACACACAACAAATACTTATAACAAGAACTGCACACAGCTTGCCACAGAAGTACTTTATTATGTTAATGTAACACCTTGCATTTTACTATGTCACCTGACATCATCACATACCTATTTAAAGGACGCCCATTACCTGCTCATTCACAGCTACTCATTTCAAAATGTTGAGATTGTTTAGGAGACGGAGGAACATTCTTTTCTATGACATGCTTGATGATGAAGAGAATCATATAGGGCAAGGGAGGGACACACCGAGGGACAGTGACAGGGACAGTCACGCGGATACGACAGGGACAGGGAGAGGGACAGGCCGAGGGACAGGTAGAGGGACAGGAGATCAGAGGAGAAGACAGAGGAGACAAGTTGTGCCTCGTCCGCGTCTGTACAGGGAGAGAACCCTGTTAGATGGGATGAGTGAGGAGGAGATTGTAAGTCGCTATCGTTTGAGTTCAGCAGCAATCTTATCTCTTTATCAGGAGATAAGGGGAGATTTAGATTTTTTCACAGCCAGAGGTCGTGCAGTCCCTGGGCTTGTTAAAATGCTGTGCTCATTACATTATCTTGCTTCCGCGTCATACCAGACAACTGTGGGCATAGTGGGCGGGGTCTCGCAATCTACATTCTCGCGGGCCTTGACCCAGTTTCTCTATGCACTCAATAGACGCGCTAGGAATTATATTCATTTTCCTACAGAGGCGACAGAGTGGCTGGAAGTCAGGACTGGCTTTTATAATATAGCAGGGATACCATGTGTGCTGGGTGCAATCGATTGCACACATGTTGCTTTGATTGCACCTAGTCAGAGTGAGCATGTGTACCGCAATCGTAAGCACTACCATTCACTCAATGTACAGGTGGTATGTGATGCGACGATGAGGATAATGCATGTGGTACCCAAATTCCCTGGTTCCAGTCACGATTCCTCCATCCTGAGGAACTCTTCAGTCTTCCATGCGTTCGAAGAGGGACATTTTGAACATGGTTGGCTGCTGGGTGAGTACACATTTACATGTTATAACACAAAACACATTTTTATTTAGGAATGTTGGCATTGTAAAATTTGATCACTAATGTCAGCTTATGTGTGCTCCATTCATTATAGGTGACTCAGGATACGGAATTAGGCCGTGGCTCTTGACTCCGGTGCTAAACCCTCAAACTGAAGCAGAGGACAGGTACAATGCAGCCCATATATCTACAAGATCTGTTATAGAGAGGACATTTGGCCTACTCAAGACCAGATTTAGGTGTCTGGACAGAACTGGTGGGGCTCTTCTATACAAGCCTCAAAAAGTGTCTGATATTATCCTTGCCTGTTGCATTTTGCACAATGTTGCACTGAGGCACAATGTACAGTCAGACCTAGCTGAGCCTTTGGTAGACGAGCATCCCACCCATGTAGCTGCTGAAAATGAACAAACAGCCAGTGGTGGCCAGACACGCCAGAATCTCATCAATTCATTTTTTTCTTGTAAGTAAAAACATATATGTTCCATGTTCTACTTTTATACTTACATTATGTTATCTTAACAATAATGTTTTTTTATATACCCTTCTGTTAGGACACAGATGAATATGGGTTGCACACCTTTCTTTTCTCTGCTGTGTGCACAAAGGGATGTGGCACCGGTATGTTATTGTTGCACAGGTTATATAATCCCTCTTCAATTGTACTTTAGTTGTGTGTATGTGAATACAACTGGGGTAACAAAGCACTAATATTTTAGCATTGTGTTGTTCCTTATGCTAACACAATACACATATTATGCCCATACTCATTCATGCTTCTAGTATGCTTACATACAATGTTATTGGTGCAGTGTAACATGTACATCCATATGATGTGTACACCAGGCTGATTTACATTTTGAATGTCATGAAATATACATGGTGTTGCACATTTAACACCAAATACACACTTTGCTGTGTTGTTTACGGTATTGAAGATGGCATGTCAATGTTTGCAATTTATATATTGTTCCTTTGCATTATAGGTATATCTCCAGTATGACTGATCATGGTATGTATATTTGCTGACATCTCTCATAAGATGTGCCTACATCAATCTTCCTATAATTATTTGAAGTCAAAACCCAACATATTGGTTTTAACACAAATGTAACATACATGTACTTTCTGTATCATGTATATGCATTTAGCTACTCTTGAGCTTTCATGTGCATTGTATTAGAAAATGATTACTCACATTTCATCACATTTTATGTATGTTTCCTTATAAATTCGATTAATGTAATATAGATGTGTTTGGAGACAAGGGGATAACTGTACTTATTTGTTTACTTACGGGAGCTCATTCATCACGGATGAAATTGACTGATCATAACACTCCATGCATGAATGCCTGTAATCACAACAATGCGTACTACATCTTATATTTAGCAATGTAGGTGTTTTTTAATGCTAGGAATTAATAGTCAACATTAATTTACATTTGTGACATGTGTATGTATAAGTCACACGTGTGTGGATGTGTCCTACATGTACCAAGTGTAAAACTGTTAACAGAAAACACAATTTTGTTGCAAATGTTACTGTCATTTAGCATTTCTAATTTACCAATATGACAATGTTGGTAATATTTTTGCAATATAAATCACGTCACTTCATCATTATCATGATGATAATTATCAAGTATTCTCACAATTGTAACGTCAATCACGTGCACATTAGCATAGACACACTTTGTAAGACAACTGTTTGTGTCTGTATCAATTTGTGTAGGATCCATGTATAACACCGACAAATGATAACACCAGCTTTATTATGGTAGCTTATATCATCATATTGACTATACTATGTATTTTTAGAACGTTTAATAAACACAGTAAACTATAGTTAGTTAGGTTAATGAAATATACACAGAAACGTACTTCATTACATGATGTTGATGTCATAATCAGAACATCATGCATTGTAGGGGACCACAACATCTGGCCAATAACATTATTTGCTACAGTCCCAAACCATTTTATCAACATACCCATGTAACAAGAGATTTTTAACAAGAAATGGCTAGTTGGTTGTAAGTGTCCTTTACATTGGGAGAAGGAGTGGCTCAGTGAGTAAAGACACACACTGGCACTGAGAGTTTGAAGCAGGGGAGTCTGGTTCAATTCCCGGTGTCGGCTCCTTGTGACCTTGGGCAAGTCACTTTATCTCCCTGTGCCTCAGGCGGCAAAAAATAAATTGTAAGTTCCACGGGCCAGGGACCTCAGCCTGAAAAATGTGTCTGTAAAGCGCTGTGTACAACTAGCAGCGCTATACATGAACATGCTCATATTATAATTATTATTATTATTATTATTATTATTATTGTTACATAGTTTCGACAGTCATACGTTCCATTACACAATAGAATTCACAAATGTGTTAGCAGAGTGGGAATGGTTGTTATATATAAAACACACCATGCCATAAAATGATAGTAGTCATTAAAGAACACTCAATAAAAATTCATGAGGCACTATTTTGCAACATCATTATGTTAATTAAGTGCTTATGCAATATAGGCATAAGGGTATCACATTTTTTATTGTTTGTTAATAAGCGCTGCAAGCAATATAAAATTAGTTCCATATGTAGTATAGTAGTCGGTGGCTCCTCCTCACAATCATCTCATATAAAGGTAGACTCTTCTGAAATCATACATTGATCCGATTGTATCTTCCCCGACATCTCTGAAATACAGCAAACACATGATGGTCAAATATGGCACCTTACTATATATGTATCCGTGACAACGCATTACACAGCTCTATATGATTGTGTACATACACACGTCACTCACTTATATGTTAGAAGTACAAGTGTACATCAGTATGTAATGTTTCTTTAAATTTGTAGCAGGCATAACTATGTATATGATGTGAACGTTGCCTGTATACTGAAAAATGTGCGCGCACATCTTAGTGTGCGCACGCACTTCACGCTTGGCTGCACTAACTGTTAGCGCATGCGCAAAACAAAGCGTACGTTGTGCGTTCAATACATCTTGAAAATACCATTAAACATAAAATCTTTATTTCAAATACAATGAATACGAAACTACATTCGTTCTAAACGAGTACATCTGTATTCTTTTTAAACAGACGTGTTTGGACAGAAAGGACGGCCGATAACACAATGCGCAAATGCAATACGTGTGACGTCATGTTAAACCAGCGTGAAACGCACGCTAACACTCCTCCCACTCAATTAACATTCGGCTAACGCCCAGTTTACGCCTACAAACACTGAGCCGCACACATGACACACTGCAGTTACCGTTACTATAACAAAACATGACAGCCAATAGGCTTTGAGGCGCGCACGTCGCTTGGGGGCGGGACTTACATCCGTAATCCTTTTTAAGGACGCCTTGGGCCATGACAAGGGTCCCACGTCATATGTGGTGGACCCGCTTTTAAATGTTGCATGATAACAAAACAGGTATGTGTTAGAGTTATGTTAAAATGTTGCTAATATGGTTAAAGGGATAGGAAAGTACGTATATTTATTCCGTCAGCAATGTGTACTACTCTTTCAGGTTATACTATATTGTATTCGGCAACAATTTCTTTGTGATCGCTACATGTTATGCAGTCTGCAATGTTACGCTGTATCCACGCATTGAAAGTGAAAATGGTGGTTAAAAAAAAAAAAAAAAACATTTAAACGCACAGTCAACGCATAACGGTTGTTATATTTACCATTCTTCTAGAATTAACTCTTCGTCTGGCTGCAACTGGTCGCTCCAGAAATGCAAGGCATTTTCATCCACGCTTGACCCACCCGCTGAATCCAGTATGACACACATCTCCTCCATGAAGCGCTCATAGGAATCGCCACTGCTTTCTTCAAACAATTGGTCGGGAGGTAGGTTCATTTCTTCGGGTTCCCATTCCAATGCATTTTCAGCTGAAAGGCTTGGTACATAATCATAGTACTTTTGTTCTTGTACAATGTGGGTTTCAGGAATGGAGGGTGCAGATATTGCAGCAGGTATCGATTCACACGGA